>NC_051390.1:42277766-42283961 GCF_015228065.2 Penaeus monodon | reverse complement strand
ATTTTTTTTTCTTTTTTTTTTTTTAAAACAAAATTTTTTTTTGAAACCCCAAAACCCCAAATTTTTTTTCCCCCCCCAAAAAAAAAAAAAAAAAAAAAAAAAAAAAAAAAAAAAAAAAAAAAAAAAACCCTTTTTCTTTTCCCTTTTTCCCCAAAGGGAAAAAAAGGGCTTTTAAGGTTTTTTTTCCCCAACCAAAAAAGCGGGGTTTGTCTGGTCGACCCTACCAAGATTTTTTCACATTTTTCATTGCCCAAATACTCCTATTCTTATATCTTTTCCTTTTTTTTTAATAATAGAAAGGAAATGTTTTGCTAATCCACAGATGATCTTTTCAAAGAATTAGAATGCTTTTACCCTGCTATAATGCAACTCCTGGTCCTAATGAAACAATAATTTGTGCATCCATTCAACAATGCCTTTTCAACTGTTGGACCTTACATGGGTGAATTGTATTTCTAAATGAGAATGTAACAAACAAAAATAAGAAAAAAACTACAAACGTACATCATACAATTTCACTTTTAGAATCTATCTCTGGAATTCCTGAATAGAAAATAATAAGAATGATGGAATGAGCAGTTACTAAGAATGTGTAATATTCAAAAATGAAAAGTGACTTGAAATAACTCATGATACAACATAGTAGAATTTATAGTCGTTTCCCCTTTTATACTTCTTGGGTTTTCCATAATAGTATAATAATAATAATAAAAATAATAAAAAATAAAAAAAAATAATAAAGTGATGAAACAAAAATACGTAATAAAAATATGTTTAATAATAATTTAAATAACAATAATAAAATAAAAATTAAAAACCAAAAAAGTAATAATAATATAAAAATAATAATAATAATTAAAACAAAAAATTTCTAACCCGATTCACCTTATCTCAAATATTAATTTACCAAAACCAAATTTTTCACTATATTTCCCCCTGAAACATGATCATTAGAAAGGTAACATTTTACAGAAGGAAGGAAAATCTTTACTATACAAAATTAATAAATGTAGAGATGTTGGTCTTTCAACTCTCTGTTACATATAAAAGTTATACCTTTGTCCTTTTAGTCTTGACCATAAATTTGTATTAAAAATATAATAATAATAATAAAAATTTAATAATAAAAAATAAAAATAAAAAAAATAAAAAAACAACAAAAGGAAAATTTTCCCCAAATTGCCCATTGTAGAACTCATTATCTTTAAAAAACTTTTTTTTTTCACAATTGTCTATTTTTTCAGACTTGTTTATCAAAATAACAAAAAAGAATATCTATTGAAAAGGAACTCTACTAAAAATTCAAAGGAAGAGAATAATCTCACTAGCCTTCCTTCTACTGTTGTGGTTGTGTGTGTGTGTTTTGTGTTTGTTTTTGGTTGTGTGTGTGTGTTGTGGTTTGGTGTGTGTGTTTTTGTGGTGTGTGTGGTGTTTTGTGTGGTGTGTGGGTGTGGTGGTGTGTGGTTTTCATTGCAATGAATGCCTTGCGGCAAACTTTATTTTTTTTTTCCCCTAATAAAAGTGTTGACCAATGCGTGGGCACGGCATCTTTTTTTTTTCCTCTTCGGGAAACCATATGTTATCCCCTTAATGTCATGTTTCCAAATCATATCTAAAAAGGATTATATAATTTAAAATTTTCTTTTACACCTTTTTGGGAAAATTTTGTACAATCCTAAATTCCTGATGATTTCAGTTCCTACATGGACCCTTTATCTTACTATTTTAAATATTCTTGCCCCTTAAACACTTATTTAGAAATGTGTTTAAACATTTGTGTCGAAAGGCTTTTTCCCTCGAGAAATGTGTTTACCCCCATTCTTAATAATTTTTTCTTGTCAAATTTTCACTGTTTCTTCCTATAAAAGCGGGAAAATATTCTTCAAACAACAGAGCCCAAAAAAACACAAAAAAATAAATTAAAATACTTTAAAATACATTTTAAACCTCAAACCCACCTAACATTTCATATTACTACACTTTCTATAAATATATATAAAAAGTTTAAAAGCAGTATAAAGCCAAAGGGGGTCAAAAAAACAATGGTTTCCATAATATCAATTTCTTTTTTTTAAAGTTTTTAAACGGGAAGGAAAAAACATTCATTGAAGTACATTTTTTTATGACTTTATAATATTTTTTTTACCAACCCCAAACTTAAAACACGGGGGAGAATGTAGATATATTTCATATTTTTGGGCCTTTGGCTCTTATATCTAAAACTTTCACTTTTTCTTTTAAAAATCTTAATCTCTCTTTAAAAAAACATAAAACCCAATTCCATATCCACTAAAAAAAAATGAATTAAAAAATAAAATCTTTTTTTCCCCCAAGTCTCTTCATTAAAAAATTATTCTTTGATTACACTATCCACAAAGAAAAAAAAAAGAAGCTCATTCTCTCATCTGGACAAAAATTTATATATCAATTTCCTAGCAGTCAATTTGACTCTCTTCACATTTTTTTTATTTGGCTATATTAATAAATTTAATTTACTTCATTAGCCTGCCCCTTTGTTCACAGATGGTAAAAATGTGATTATAACTACTCTAAGCTTTTACTTTTTTTTCTGAAAACTCAAAAACGTAACTGAGCAAAACATTTCAAATAATAGCCTTGTATGTTTTTTATTTGCATTTTAAAAAAAAAGAAAAAAGAAAATAAAGCCCTTCCGCGTGGCCAAAAAGAAGAAGAAAAAAATCAGATTGTCCTTACTATTGGTTTAAAATAAGTTTCAAAAAATACTTTCTGGGATGGCCTCCTACAGTAAAAAAAAGTGGTGAGATATTTCTGTGAGAAAAAAATTTCAAAAGTCATCGGGGGAATCACACTAAAAAAAATTACAACCTAATATCATTTGTAAAATTGCTGATACAGATTATTCTTTTTTTACCTTAAAAAAGTTACATGCAAATATTTTTGCTAATCACGTTACAAGACATATAAGCTGCTTGGTAAAGTCCTTCCTAAATTCTCAAAATTTTGGAAAAACATTAAACCCTCTTTATAAAAAAGGAAATGACATGATAAAGGTTGCAGCAGGTTTTTTCATCCATTTTCAAAAGGTCTCTTCATTTCTTCATAACAGACATTAAAGCAAATTCAAACATTCTGAAATCTATAAAAAATGCCACCAACTTCTCACATTTAAACTCCTAATAAACGAGTTAAAAGATAGATAATTTTTTATCTACTTTCTAAGTATACACTTTAAAAAAAAACAATCTTTACATTTTTTAGTCCTTTTCATTTAAAAAATTGTTACCCATCTTTGCCCCAGTATGACTATCCCTGTAACAGCTCATATAACTTTGTATATATATATATTATATATAAAATTTTAAATATAATTTTATAATTATATATATATATAAACTATTTTATTATATATATAATTTTATATATAATATTATATATATAATATATTTTAATAAAATATAATAATATAATATTAATTAAATTTTTAATTATTAATATATATATATATATTATATTATAAATTTAAAAATTTTTTTTAATTTAATATATATATATATTTTTTTTTTTTTTATTATATATTAAATTTTAAAAAAAACAAAAAAAAAATCTATATATATATATATATACTTCAAAAAAAATATTTTATATATAATCTATTTTTTTTTTTTTTTTTTTTTTTTTTTTTTTTTTTTTTGTTTTTTTTTTTTAATAAAAATTTTATAATATATAAATATATATATTTTATTATATTAATAATTTTTATATAAAATTTTATAATTTATAATATTTTTTATTTTTTTTTAAATTAAAAAAAATAAAAACACACACCCCCACACACCCCCAAAAAAAAAATATATATAATAAAAATTTTTATATAAAAATAAAAAAATAAAGTTGTTTTGTGTGTTGTGTGGGTGGTTGGTTGGGGGTGTGTGTGTTTTTGTGGGGGGTTTGTTGTGGGGTTGTGTGGGTGTGTGTACAAAAAATATATATTTAATTATATTTTTATTATATCAAAATTATATATATATATTTTTATTATTATTAAATTATAAATTTAAATTTGATTTTGATATAATTTAAAAAAAAAGAAATAAAAAATGTATATTAAATTTGTTTATATATACAATAACAACATTTTCTTTTTTTTTTTTTTTTTTTTTTTTTTTTTTTTTTTTATTTTAAATTTTTTTTTTTTTATTTTTTGTTTTTTTTTTTTGTTTTTTGTTTTTTTTTTTTAAAATATTAAAATAAAATTTTTAAAAAATATATTATATATAATTTATATATTTTTTATAAATTTTATTTTATATATATATATATATAATTTAAAATTTCTATTTTTAAAATTAATATTATTTATATATAAACATACTATTTAATTATTAATATATTATATATATTATAATTTTATTTTATTTTCCCTTTTTTAATTAATTTTCTTTATGTTTATTTGTATATATTCCCCCTTCTTTAAACCTTATATTTCTATTCTATTTTTATATCTATATTTATTATAATATACTTCCATTTTTTTCTTTTCCTTTTAAATTTTCTCCTCTGTATTTCTATTATTTTTTTCTTTATTCTTTTATTTATATTTATTATATATATAATTTATCCACAAATTCACATAAATTAATTCATCTCCATTAGATTTTTGAACCCCAATAAAAGAGGCTATTTAACAGTATATATTTATTCATCAAATCATTTTACGCTCTTGATACTTATAAATCATGCTATGATTTTGGGTAAAATTATGTATGTATTGACAACTTAACACTGATGAAGCATTATGGCCCTCAGAGCATAAAGCAGTTCTGACTGCAGGCGAGCCTCCATTACTATCACACTTGCTTCAACCTGCAAGGAAAGAAACAGTTAGTTTTCTTCTTTCTCCCTCTCCCTATCCCTCTTTCTATCCCTCAATCTTTCGCTCTCTCTCTCTCTCTCTCTCTCTCTCTCTCTCCCCTCTCTTTCCCCTTCCCTCCTCCTCTCTCTCTCTCCTCCTCCCTTTTCCTCTCTCTTCTCTCTCTCTTCTTTTCTTTTTCTCCCCTCTTTCTTCCTTTCCCTCTTTCCCCCCCTTCTCTCTCCCCTTCCTCTCTCTCTCCCTCTCTTCCCCTTCTCTCTCTCTCTCCCCCCTCTCTCTCTCTCTCCCTCTCCCTCCCTCCCCCTCCCCCTCCCTCCCTCCTTCTCTCTCTCTCTCTCCCCTCTTCCCCTCGCCTCTCTCTTCTCCCCCTCTCTTCTCCTCCTCCCCCCTTTCTCCCTTCCTTCCCCCCTTCTCCCCCTCCTCTCTCCTCCTCCCTCTCTCTTCCCCTCCCTCCCCCCCTCTCTCTCCCCCCTCCCCCTCTCTCTCCCCCCTCCCCCTCTCTCCCCCCTCCCCCCCTCTTCCTCTCCTTCCCTCTTTTCCCCCTCTCTCTCTCTCTCTCTCCCTTTCTCTTTCTCTCTCTCTCTTCTCCTCTCTCTCTTCCCTTCTCCTTTCTCTCTCTCTCTCTCTCCCTCCCTCCCCCTCCCTCTCCCTCCCTCCCCCTCTCCTCCCTCCCTCCCCCTTTCCCCCTCCCTCCCCCCTCTCTTTTCCCTTTTCCCTCCCCCCCTCTCTCTTCCTTCCCCTCTCCCTCCCCACCCCCCTTCCCCCCCCCTCTCTCTCTCTCTCTCTCTCTCTCTCCCCTCTCTTCCCCTCCTCTCCTTTTTCTCTCTCCCCTCCTCCTCCCTCCATCCTCCCTCCTCCCCATCCCTTTCCTTTCTCTCTCCCCCCTCTCTCTCCTCCCCTCCCCTCTCTCCATCCCTTTCTCTTTCCCTCTTTTTCCCCCCTCTCTTCCCCTTCCTCCCTCCCCCTCTCTCCCCCCTCCCCCCCTCTCCTCTCTCTCTCTCCCTTTTCTCTCTCTCTCCTCTCCTTCTCTCTCTCTCTCTCCTCTCTCTCTCTCTCTCTTCCTCTCTCTCTCATTTTTCTCCACCCCCTCTTCCATCCCTTTTTCTTCTTCTCCCTCCCTTTCCTTTTCTCTCCCCCCTTTTCCCCTTTCCTTCCCCTTTTTTCTCTCCCACCCTCCCTTTTCCATCCCCCCCCTCTCTCCCTCCCTCCCCCTTTTCTCCATCCCTCCCTCTCTCTCCTCCCTTTTTTCTTCTCTCTCTCTTCCCCCCCCTCTCTCTCTCTTCCTCCTCCCCCTCCCCCTCTCTCCCTCCCCCCCCCCTCCCTCCCTTCCCCCCCCTCTCTCC
>NC_051390.1:42266971-42277666 GCF_015228065.2 Penaeus monodon | reverse complement strand
ATACAGGAAATTTTTTTTTTCTTTTTCTTTTAGTACAGATCCTAAAAAAAGGTTTTTGGCGTCAATTGGTTAACAAAAATACGTACAAATTTTCCCCTCAAAATTTGACAAATTTTTATTTTATTTAAACAGGATTGTTTCTGAACGAATTTGTTAGTAAAAATTTCATAGTTTAAAAAACCTTTACAAAACAATTTTGATATGTCAAAAATTTTTTAACATTTCCCCCTACATAGAAAGACATGCAGTAATACTGGTACAGTAGAATCTATAATCTTGCACCTCTAGTTGTTATATGCTTGATATCAGTTCCAAAGAATATAACTTGTTCTCATACATTCAATGTGAGTTAATATTTTCACATATAGTAACTTAAACTATTAAATGACAAGTGTTGATTTTTTTCTCTTAAAGACCAATTTATCAGTGACAAGTGAAAGAAAAGAGAAATACAAAAATAATCCTTTTCAACTTTTGATACATTGATGTAATTCCTGCTTGAAAACAAAAAATAACCCAGATTTCTATCATCATACAATAAATAAAATAAACAGTAATAATAAAAAGTCCTCTGATTCAGTAATCATTAGGTCATCATTTTGCAGCTTGAGACTAATTCATCCAAAATATTAAGGAAGCAAAGCAATTTCATACTGAGTGTTGGATATACAAGCAGCAAGTATAACCACAAGGAAAGCTTCAAAAATCTTGGCATAGCATGCAAGTATGTGACTCATAATGACCAAGAAAAAGCAGAGGAGTTTTCCAGCAGACTGTGATAGATCTCTAACATCACCAGTATAGATTCCTTTAATACAGGAAAGTCGTTGACAATATACATTAACACACACACATAACACACTTAACAAACACAACCACACACCACACACACCACACACACACACCACACCACACACACACACACACACCAACACACACACACACCACACACACACACACACACAACACACCAACACACACATAAAAATTAAACCGGGGTGTGTGTGTTGGGTGTTGTGTGGTGGGGGTGTGTGGTGGGTGTGGGTGTGTGTGGGGGTTTTGGTTGGGGGTTTTTGTTTTTTTGGTTTTTTTATTTATATTTATTTATTATATGAAATATAAAAGATAATTATATATTAGATATTATTATATAATAATATATATAATAGAGAAATAATTTTTAAAAGAAATAAAAAATTATAAAATAATATATTTAAAAATATAATTTAGATATATAATTAAAATAATATTATATAAATTTTATATATATATTTAAATTAATATAATTAATATTAATTTTAAAAAATATATAGATATAAAAATTTAAAATATAATAAATAAAAATAATATATATTAGATTAATTAATAAAATGATATAATAAATTATATAATATAGTATATAATATAAATATATATTATAATTAATAATAATAAATATTTATATAGATATAATATAATTATATATAGGTAAAAAAATATAATAGATAATAGATAAATTTTTAGATAAGAATTATTTAATAATAATTATATATATGGAAATATATATATATATAATAAAAATTTTTAAAAAGTTTAATATAATATATATATATAATATATTTTATATTATAATATATATATAAAAATATATAATAAATGATATATAATATATATATTAAAAATAAATAATATATATAAAATATTATATAATAATATATATAATAGAAATAAAAAAATAATAAAATAAATACTTTAAAATAAAAGAAAATAAACAAGACAAACAAATTACAATATTTATATTATATATATAAAAAAAATTAATAATATTAAATATATATATATATATAATATAAAAATAAATATAAAATATATATTTTAATTAATATATAAAAATTAAAAATTTAATATATGTAATATTTATATGTATTAATAATATTTTATATATATATATATAAAATATATTAATATATAATATATATATATATATATATATATAATATATATATATATATATATAATATATATAATATATATTAAATATACATATACATATATACATATACAACAACACACCACACCCACACACACACACAAAAACACCCCAACACACACACACAAAACACACACACACACACACAAACACACACACAACACACACACACACAGGTGTATATTATGGTTTTTTTGGTGGGGTGTGTGTGTGGGGTGTGTGTGTGTGGGGTGTTGTGTGTGTGTGTGTGGTGGTGTGTGTGTGGGGTTTTTATGTGTGATTTTGTGGGTTGTGGGTGTGTGTGTGGTGTGTGTGTGTGTGTTGTGTGTTGTGTGTGTGTGTGTGTGTGTGTGTGTGGGTGTGTGGGGGTTGTGTGTGTTGTTTGTAAGTGGTTATGTGTGTGTTTAATGTATATTGTCAACGATTTTCTGTTTAAAAAGGAATCATATGGTGATTTAGAGTCTATCACAGTCGCTGGAAAACTCTTCTTTTTTGGTCATTAGAGTCACATACTTGCATGCTATGCCAAGATTTGAAGCTTTCCTTGTGGTTATACTTGCTGCTTGTATATCCAACACTCAGTATGAAATTGCTTTGCTTCCTTAATATTTTGGATGAATTAGTCTCAAGCTGCAAAATGATGACCTAATGATTACTGAATCAGAGGACTTTTTATTATTACTGTTTTTATTATTTATTGTATGATGATAGAAACGGGTTATTTTTTGTTTTCAAAAATTGGGTTATTTTTTGTTTTCAAGCAATAAATAAAAAGTTGAAAAGGATTCTTTTTTCATTGTCACGTAAATTGGTCTTAAGAGAAAAAATAAAACCTTTGTCTTTTAATAGTTTAAGTTACTATATGTGAAAATTTTTAACTCACATTGAATGTATGAGAACAATTTATATTTTTTTGGAACTGATATCAAGCATATAACAACTAGAGGTGCAAGATTATAGATTCTACTGTACCAGTATTACTGCATGTCTTTCTATGTCAGGGCAGAACATGTTAAAATAATTCATGACATAATCAAGATTGTTAGTACAAGGTTTTTCAATCTATGAATTTTTTACTAGACTAACTTGACAGTTCAGAAACAATATGCCATTTAAAAAATAAAAAAAAAATTTAATCAAAAATTTTTGAGGAAAATTTCGTACAGTATTTTTGTTAACCAAATTGATCGCCAAAGACTCTTTGTTAGGATCTGTACTAAAAAGAAAAAAGAAAAAAAATTTGACATTATTTATGCATCAATAAATCATTTTCAATAATATTGTCTTTTAATACCCTATTTTATTATCATGATTGTTTACGACAGATATGGACAAAAACAGAAATAAGGTATTTTGATTGGGAGACAAAATAGATGATAAAAAAGTAAAATTTGAAGTAACTTGTCTATATAAAAAAAAGAAGAATATGTGGGTTTATAATCAATGGTTATTTGGAAAATTAAGTAATGTTCTACTTCATGAAAAAAATGTGAATTGTTATATGACATGTTTCAAATGTTACTCCTGGCAAAAAATATAATTTCCCTAGCAAGATATGTTGGTGCAAGCTTTATGCTTGTTTAACTCAAGAAATGAATTCTTAACATACAATCTACAATGAACAAGGAGTAGAGTTGACAGTGAAATGTGAAACTTAAGGGCTAGAAAAAAATCTTGCTGATCCAATCAAATTTTCAATGCATTCACAGTAGAATTTGTGTTTCTGCTCTGGCCCTCCCCTAAAAATGTAAAAAATCCGGGGGAGCCCAGTTTTTTGTCGTGTAGTAAAGGCATTTCCAGTAGAATAATCACTGTCACACTGACTTAGGAAAGCCTTTCTATTCACAGCAGCAAACAACTGCATCTTAGTACTTGAGAAAATGTGCATTTTAAGTGTATGCAAGGTAACAGAAGACAGAATTCAACATTTTAAAATAGATAGCAATGCACAGATATCTTTCCTATCCACTTTGGTTGAAACTGAGAGAATAATAATCAGAGTAATATTAATAACAATGATAATGATGATGATAATAATAGTAATAATAATAATAATGACAATGATTATGATAATGATATAATAATAATGTTAATAATAATGGTAATGATGATGTTTATGATGATGATGATAATAATAACAGTAATAATAATAATGATAATGAAACAATAATAATAATGTTGATAATAATGATTATAATGTAATAATAATAATAGCAATAATATAATAAAAATGTTAAAAATACTTATGATAAAATAAATTTATATACTACTACTACTACTAACTTCTACTCCCCCCCCCAACCCCTTTGCCGTGTTGGTGGGGGGGGCTTAGGAGGCGGGATGGGCCCCAATGAGGGGGAACCCCCCCCTTTGGGACTCACCCCTGATCAACAAATTTTTGGCATGGTCTTTATTTCCCCCCCATTTTTCGTTTCTGCCCCTTCACCAAACCCTTCTGCTATCCACCCCAAAGGGGTTGTGAGAGCCGTGCGAAAGGATAAAAGGGCGTTTTTGGCCAGTCCGAACGGCCTGAGGGAGCCAGGGGAGGTTTTCCCCCTGATTTTATCTAGCCTCCCCCCAAAGGGGGACCTGAGGGGGGGATTTTTTTACCCCCAAACAAACCCGGGCTTACCAGGCCCAGTAATAAAAACTTATCCCACTATTAGGGCAATGAGGTTTGCCCTTTATCAAATAGCCCCAAACGGAAAAACCCACCCGTTTCCCTGCCCAGTCTCCTTGACCACGGCTCAAACGCAAAAACTACCCCCTCATCAATGCCTACTAGACAGAGAAACAACCAACCCTTTAAAGGGAAAACTTTTCCACTCCCCAGCACGCTCAATTCATCATTTACCCACAACCCCCAACATAACCACCCCATCCCCCCTTATAATACCTTACACTTTATGCCCACCTCCCATAAACTACCCCCCTCAACACACCCCCTCGTCACGCCCCCGCCCTCGATACCCTATCACTACAAAATATTGAATACCCTCTTCAGCGCAGCCAAAGGACCGATTTTTCGTGACCCTCCCCAGCCCCCTACTCTGACAAAACCCTTCTCTTCCAACAATGCTAAAAAAAAAGAGGAAAGCCCTTTTTCCGTACCCGACCCGCCCGCTCCGTCTTGTACAGTAACATCCGAAAACCAAGATAGCATTAACAAAACTAAACGGGAAAATTATGGAAACCCCCACCTTTGCAGAACCCCCATCCCCCCCTCAATACTTGCACGGAACAGTTTAAATTTCCCCCCAGCAAATTGCCCAATCTATGACAAAGATGGTCAGTTTGTGAAAAAGACCTATTTGCCGTTCAAGATATGATGAACGTCGACAAGCTACCCCTTTCCCCCCAGAGGAAATGAAAGAAACCCCTAACATAGCCAAAATTACCTTCCCGTAGAAATGACCTTCCCTTTAACGTCTTATGGGAGGAAATCCCCCCTTTTCGCCCATCCAAACCCCCTCCAGCAGTCCCAAAATTTGTTGGCTTTTGGGAACCCACCCAAAACATTCCCTTTCCACACCCAGATGCCCACTATGTGCCCAACCGGGCCATCCCCGATCAATGCCCACAATCACGACATGTCCCAAATGTGGGGGCCCCCCATAATGTTTTTTTGGGGCTGCCCCCCAAAAATTTGGCTGAGGTAGCAACCCCAGTTTCAATTGGACCACACTACGTGAACCAGACAAGAACCCGTCGACGTTTTTCTCTTACCCTTACTCCAGAATATGCCATTCTCCCAAATTTCCCCAAAACCCCCCCCCCCCCAATCTAAACCCCCCTCTTCTACCTCCTACCTTCCCCATCAAACCTTTTCCATCCTAATCAGACACTCCATCCCCACCACAAAAAAAATCCCCCTAAACCCAACCCTTCCACCCCTCCTCCCCCCAAACAAAGAAAACCAAAATCCCCCAAAATCACTCCACTTCCTTTTACCCTTTGAAAATTCCCCCCCCCCTAAAGAAAATCCAACCCCCAAAAACTCCCTAAAAAAACTCCAGAAAAAACTATAAAATATCAATTCCTTAAAAAAAAAAAAACAAAAACCCCCCCCCCCCGGGGAAAAAAATCCCCCCTACACCAAAATCTCTACCCCCCCAAAAACAACCCCACCCCCCCCGACCCCAACCCCGCCCCACATTATCCCCCCCATCCCCTCATCCTTTCCACTCCCTCCCGGATAACACGTGAAACCGTTGTCACAAGTATCCCCTCCCAGACCCCCATTCCCAATACCCCTAGTAGAACACCAACTCCACACCTCTCCATCCAACTTCGTCCTTTTCCCCCCCCTAGCGCTTCCCCCTCAAAAACAGAAAATATAAACTACCTTATTTGGGAAAATTCGCGGTTTCCGCTCCCCCAGACCTGACTTCGTCTATCCTTTCTCTTATAGTCCATTATTGTATCTTCAAAAGACCTTTCTAAAAATCCCCAAAACCAATCCCCAAAATTTTCATTTTTTCATCCCCACATTCCCCTTTTTGTCTCATCCATATTCAACAGAAAAAACCCCTTTTTCACACCCCTTTTAAAAACCCAAAGTCCCTCACAGTTATCCGTATTTTTTCATCGTTTTGGGTCACAGTGATATCAGTTACTTCCCCATCCCCCATGACTTTTTTGCTTTTTAAAAATTTAATTTTCCCCAAATTCAACCACCTTTCTCATAGTGGTGACTTTTTAATGCCGCCCACTCTATGGGTGATTCTATACAAAATCCCGGGCCAATCTTAGAGCGCTTCCTTCCACAGCTGACCTTACTATACTAAATTCAATGCCCCAACACTTTTAACACGCACGAATCTTTTTGCATTTACCCCTCTATCTCCCCCTTCTCTTCATTAGATTTCCCCTGGGCAGTCTTTGACCCTTTTCCTTTGTGACCACTTTCCAGTTTCCTTTTTCCAAAATACGTACCATCCCTAACTCCCACGCTGGGCTTTTATAGAGCGACTGGCAATTTTACTTCACTCTCTGCCCTTATACCCCTCCATCCCCCCCACTTCCATTTCAGAAAAAGAACAGATTTCAAAATACAGTCTTAAAATGACATACGCTATCCCCAACCTCAAGACCATATACCCCAAAGTTTCCCTGGTGAATTTTGAGCCTAAAGCACTTCGCTTAAAACGGCAGCCCGGGTTTCCGCTACAAAAAAGGTACCCAAATCAACAATCAGCCCCTTTTCTCCTTTTAAAAAAGAACGCTATTCCCCGTACAATCCGGAATAGAAAAAAAATAGTGGCGAAAAATTTTGTTTTATCAATTCATCCCCACATCTATCTCAAAGTTTGGGCCGAATCCAAAACATCAGGCAAAAAATCCCCCCCCTCCTGCCCCTGTCCTCCATATTTGAAATACCTAATTTTGATCCCTCCAAGTGTAATGAATGGGGATTTTCAGCCAGGCGAGGGGTTTACCTATCTTTACACCCCTTCTATTAAGACCACCAGAGAAGTCCCCCCCTTACCCTTTACCCATCCTTGAGAGTCCTATAATGCCCCATTTTTTTCCTCGAATCATTGCGCCCTACAAAACGTGCCCTAAAACCCCTGAAGGGCCCCGCGGTATTTACTACCGTATGCTCCCGGGAACTCCCATTTCCTCCTTATCTTCCTATTAAAAATTACAACCAATTTTGGGAAACAGGGAAAATTTCCCTTTTAATTTGGGGAGAAGCTCTTTTCCCTTTCCTTTTTTGAAACCCAATAATCGGGTACCCCCCTCAAGGGCTATGCCCCCTCGCCTAACGCTGCTTGTGAAACTTTGGCGAAGGTGAACTTTTGTTAATGTGGGATTTGAATCTCACAATCTTCTCTCTCCTTCCCAAATTTGGTTTTCGCCCTGCAGAAGCCAGTGACCCCCTTTCTCATTGAACATACATTACATCGCATTTGACGCCATGAATCCCTATAGTATTTTTTTTATCTAGAAAAAGCAAAGATACGACAGGCGGGACCATATCCCCCAACAATTTTCCCCTAGATACGTGGAAAATGGGTGTCTTTAAAAGTCCCTTCCCCTCCCAAGACTTCCAGGCAAAAACGCCTCTGCCACTCATCTTTTTCCCAAAACGAAGGGGTCCCCCAAGGCAGTGGTCAGTCCACTGTATTCCTTCTTGCTGTAAGAATTTTCTAGTTTTCCACCCGGAGCCCGGTCACACAATGTGATGATTTAACCATCTATGCCTCTGGGACATCCATACCCAAAACTTACCAATTTTTTCCCAAACGCAATTCATCAGTATTCGGGCCACAAACCATGGGTTCGCTTTTTTCCCCCTAAACTTTTCCCCTTCTTTTTTCCGCTCAGGTGGCCCCTACAAACCCCCTCTTTTTTTATGGCACTCCCCCCAAAGCCGTTCCCCTTTGGGAAATTCCTAGGTGTCATTTTTGCTCCAAAATGTCCTGGGGAGCCATATTTTTAACATAAAGAAAAAAACTTCCGCCGTCCCTTTGAATCTTAAAAAAACTCTCTCCCAATACATGGGGGTCAGATCGCAAAAAATCTCCTTCATCTTCATGTTCTTTTATCCCTCCACTCTTTATTGATCCATATTACTCCCCCTGCCTCAAAATTTTCTCCTTGCCCTCTTGATACAATCCATCACTGTGGTCTTGTTAGCAATAGGCGCCTTCCTCCTCCCAGCGAGAGGTACACGAATCAGGATCCATCTCTATTCGACGTGTGCCCTTCTCTCTCCGATGATGTTCGATTACCAAATTTTTTCCTCACTAAAAAATAAATATCCACAACCCCTATTCTTTCCCTTTGCTCATCTCCACGTTTTCCTACTCCTTTTCAACACGCAGGATACCCTCCTTCCCATTCCCTTTCCCCCATCTCCAACCTCCCATTTTCTGTCCATTTGCCCCCATGGGTCATACCCCCACCCCCTATTGCTCTTCTTTTTCCCCGACCCCCAAAAACAAAAATCCCCACTGTCCTTTTCAACATTTTTTGACCGTGTTCCCCCCTCATTCTTGATTCACGTTATACTGATGGCTCCAAATCCACCTCCCGGGGGGTTTTTCAGAATCTTCCCAATCGATTTCAAAAAACTCCCTTTCCCCTGAACCAGTTTCCTTACTCAGAATTGATGCATCCTTTTTTCTCTAAAACAATTAAATCACTTTCTCTTCCTTTTTACAATTTTTTCTGATCCCCTAAACCCCTTTAAATTTTATTAAAATCTAACACCACCAACCCCCTGTTTGTAAGATCCAGAAGGGGTTTTCTACCTGTCCACACGCCATAAAACAATCAAATTTTTCGGGGCCCCGCCATGTTGGGAAACCCGGTAATGAACAGGCAGATACACTAGCCGCCACGCCTCTAGTCCACATCATACCAAACCCCGCTTCTACATATCCAGCCCCGGATTATTACCCACACTTTAAGACCCTTTTTGTATAATCATGGCAAATTTTTTGGGCAAGTCCCCATAAAAATTACATTTTGTAAAACATCAATTCCCTGGGCAGCCCATTTATGGAACAGACGTGGGGGGACTGCTTCGCCCGCATAGCAGGCCACACCCCTCTAACACACTCCTATCTGATGTACAATCTGATCCCCCCTTATTTTCCTTATGAATGTTTCCCCCCTTTAATCCCCAATCTATTTTCGTGCCCCGTTTTTTAAAAAACCCCGTACCTCTGCTTTCCCCCATTTCTCCCTCACCCCTCCCAACCTATCAACTCCTTTCAGAATCCCCACTTTCGCTTCAAAAACCTATTCTCTTCCCCAAACGTAACATATCCTTTATCTAATCTAACCCTTACCCACCCGACCCAACCCCTTTTACTCACCAATCCTTTTTCCCAGCTTAGAAACTAATCACTAAAATCAAACCCCCCTCCCAAACAAATATAGGCACAGACCCTTTGATGTCCGCCCCTTTTTCTTGCTTTTAACCCTAACCATTTTACTTCTACTACACAATATAAATTTAATAATAATTATAATAATAAAGAAAAATAAATGATAATAACAATAAAGATAAAAAAATAAAACAAAAAATAATAAATTTTTATCATTTTCATATAAACATTATATCATCATTATCATCATCATCATCATCATCATCATCCTATATCATCATCACATATCATCATCATTTTTTTATTTTTCCCCTCTCATCATCTCATCTCATCCCCTTTTCATCATCATATCTCATCATCAATCATCATCATCAATCATTATTTTAAGGCGATGATGTAAGATGATTTTTGTGTGAGATGGGGGGGGGGGGTTAAGGAGGAAGTTGGGAGGGGAAGGGGCAAGGAGGGAGCGAAGAAAGGGAGGGGAAGGCGAAAGAAAGAGGGAGATAAAGAGGAAGAGGGAGAAAGCTACGAAAAAGAAGAAGAGAAAGGAGCAGATGTTTCCCTCGCCCTAGGCAAGTAAAATATGATGGCTTGAGAGATCAGTCAGCGTCCTGCCCTTACCCTGGGCGTAGCCTTCGACCGTAGAAGCTGCCCTCGTGTCTGTTCCTACGACAAAGAAACTAAACAGACACTGAGTTTTCATCTGGACCTGTCAGATAATATAGTGGTTCTCCTGTAACTTAAATCAGAGACCATGTGATAGGGAAGGGAGAAGAAAGAAGGGACTCAGAGAAAAAAGGGGGATGTAAGAAGAGTGAGAGGAGGGTGGGGGTGCAAAACAAGTGTAGGAAAAGGAGGGAAGTGGGAGGGGGGAGATTGGGG
>NC_051390.1:42259472-42266871 GCF_015228065.2 Penaeus monodon | reverse complement strand
TACCTGTTGTATTACTATTTCATATGCTCTGTAAGTTGGCATTATCCATATCCCTCTATTGTTATGTGTCGCTTTTGGTAACAATAACCCAGCCTGCTATAGTCATGCAGCTCAAGTTAGATGCTCCATAGAAATGGAAGGTTAATGAATTTTGTACTTAAGTCAACCAGCCAATCTTGCAATTATTATATGGCATAGAAGATAAGTTTCTTAGATTTATTTGCTCTATCATTTGCATGTATTATTTTCCGTTTTAAAGACGGCTAGTCAAAACTTTACTTATACCCAAATTTTAGTAACAGTTTACGAAGTGACCGCACCCTCCTGATGGTAAACCCCTTTTACTCAAACCATTCTTAGGAAATCTACAAATGTTGCAGTATGAACCAAAAACAGTAATTTTTTCACAACACCTTTGCATAACCTGGATGCAACAATTTTGGTACTGATGGATCCCTCTCACTCTCTACAATCCAAATAAATCAAAATTATGCTGCAGAACCACCCGTTGGTGACACTCTTAGCCCCGATAGCAGGGTAGAGCATAAAAAGTACCAGGGAAATTGTGGGGTAAAATGTGAATTATATACACAGAATCAGTGGTATTTGTCACCGAGAGCAATGCACCCTCCAGAGATGAAGTCCACAAACCAGATTTGGGTATCTTGTGAACCCCAAAATCCAAACCTAACCTTTCCTACTTTCTATTCATGCCCTAGAAAATGTGATATTAAGAACTCTCGCTGTGTGAGGGTGTTGTGGACTTTGTCTCTGAGCAGTGATGTACACTGTGTTGTTTATCACAATTTCTTATGTTCTATAAGGTAGCAGTGTCCATTTCCCTCCATCTCTGTGTGTTGCTCTCGGTAACATTAACCAAATGTGTCACTATATTGTCTAATGCACGGGGCTGCACCCTCTAGGAGTGGGGCACTCCTGGGGGCAACAACCCCTCAACCTCCACCCAGGAAAACAAAGAATCCTCCACATGTTCATGGCAGGGTAGACTGTACAACTGATATGTACTCCAAGTCTGTCCAACACTCAGTCTTGCTGTAAAAATCTGGATTCATTATTTTTTTGGGTGGGTGTTGAGAGGTAGTCGCAAGGGGCACAGCGCCTGCATTAGACAATATATTGACTGATTCTGTGTATATTATTTATATTTTATGCCACAATTTACCTGGTACTTTCATTATTCCTACATATGTGTGTACTAGAGGGTGAGAGGAATCCATCAGTACTAAAATCTGTCCCATTCGCCATGGAGTTCCTCTCAGCGTGGCATTTGTTGTGACCTATTTTCTTTATTTCTGATATTCTTTTCCTGCGCAGATTATTTCATGTATCAGGTAGTGCATTTCTTCCCTTTCTTTGATATTGTCATTACATATTCCTATACATGTATACCAGAGTATTATGTGTTGTACATCTTTATTATCAACTTGTGGAGGAAGATGAAGTCAAAATTTACGGTTAATCCTGATGATATGGATGTACTAAGATAGGGCTAATTGAAAATGACTTGTAGAGGACTAAAAATTTTTACAACGTAATGGCCTGCACAAATATGAGTGTTTGCGCTGGCTGGGCCTATGCGCCAACACCCAGGAAAATTGCCACTTTGGTAAGCCTAATACCTGGCTTTTAGGCCATGTAGGTTAGGTTAAACAGTGAGGCACCCAGACCCGATAGGTTAATTTGTACATGCTAATGATTGCCATGTGACTAGAATATTTTTACTTGAGATCAATAAATAAAAATCAATGATTGAAATTTATATTATCATAATTATGATGTTTTACTTAATTAAGAGGTCAGTAGCATAGTAAATGGTACTTTTACTGAGGCTTGTTGTGGATTTTGGTTAATCTTGAAATGAGTACTATTTAGAGAGCAAGACGAATATAATTAGAAAACATTTGAAAACATATTCACATATTTAGAAAAACCCATGTATATTGAGATTTATGCATGCACACATACACTCTGTTCTAACCTACATATGCACAGTTGCTGAAAGAAATTTGAGTTGTAAATAAATAAAAATCAGTGTGTAAAATATGTATAATCATATTTATGTTTGCTTAATTGAGAGTTGAGAAGGAAAGAAGAACTATAAATCATTTTTCCTTCAGGTATTACAGAGAAAATAGTTGGAGAAAGGAAATAAGGTCAGTAACTTCATAGTGATTGGTGCTTGTACTGAGGTTTCTTGTGCAATTTCAGTTAATCTTGAAATGAATACCATGTGGAGAGCAAGACAAATCTAAATAGAAAGCATTTGAAAACATATTCACATATTTAGATAAACCCATGTATATTGAGATTTATGCATACCCACATACAATAAATGTGCTAATCTAGATTTACAGATCTACACACAGTAGGTTGCAGTTGTTTCATTCATAGTTGTATAATTTTTTAGAGGATATTTATATGAAGTGATATTGGTATTTATAAATGATTATAAATGCACAAGCTGTACTTCCAATATTTACTTGTGTTTCAAATTTACGGTTAATCCTGATGATATGGATGTACTAAGGTAGGGCTAATTGAAAATGACTTGTAGGGGACTCCCCTTCTCTCTCTCTCTCCCTCTGCCCTTCTCTCTCTCTCTCTCCCTCTCCCCTTCTCTCTCTCTCTCTCCCTCTCCCCTTCTCTCTCTCTCTCTCCCTCTCCCCTTCTCTCTCTCTCTCTCCCTCTCTCTCTCTCTCTCTCTCTCTCTCTCTCTCTCTCTCTCTCTCTCTCTCTCTCTCTCTCTCTCTCTCTCTCTCTTTCTTTCTCTCTCTCTGTCTGTCTCTCTCTCTCTGTCTGTCTCTCTCTCTCTCTCTCTCTCTCTCTCTCTCTCTCTCTTCTCTCTCTCTCTCTCTCTCTCTCTAATACTATTTTATATATCTTCACTTTGTATGTGCTAGAATGCATAATATCATGCAGTAATGCATTCATGACACTATTCACTAAGAGCTCACAAGTGTCCTTGATGAAATTTTATGGTATGGTTGCACTAAGCCAGGGCAAATTGAAGATGATATTCTTGTAGAGGACAAAAAGTTGCAGTCATTGGTATTAAAATCTATAGACACAAATGGTAATGCCACAAATAAAAAAAAAAAATTGTGAGTCCTGTCGAGAGTCCAGTTGATGTTCTCAAGTTTCCTGGGTGGTGTTGGGGGGCCCTCAGCCCTCCCCTCACAGTCAAGCACATCCAGTCAGATTGTTGAATAAATTTTGTGACATGGAGTTGGGGACTAAGTCTATGGTGTGTGTTCATATTGTAAAGAATTCATGTGTTCTTAGGTATTAATTAAATCATTTATTTTTTCAAGCTGTGATTTTTTTTTTTTTTTATGTATCTATTTATTTTAACTTATTAAAACGATTTCCATGCATCTTGAAGTGTTTCATTGTTATAGATACATAACTGCATGGTGTATTACAATAATACATTTGTTCTTCCTTATAGATGTAACTATTTTCAAGTAATGAAAATTCTGGGTTGAAATAATAATCTTTATTTTCTGAATGTGATGAATATTGTGATTTTAAGAATATTTCGAATAGAAAGATTTACAATTATATCTTGCTTGATATGTATCAGTGCTTCTTATATTACTTGTCAGTGCCAGGTATTTATCAGGAGTTATAATTAACTGGAGGGAATGAAGAGTGCCATGCTCGGCTCATGAGCATATGCCTGTGCCTGCTATGTGCCTGTATTTTTTACTGTGGACAGTTATCTTTCATAAATTTCAAGTAAAATAGATGATGTTTTGAAAGATCAGTCTTGCGATGGCTACGCTACCCTGAGAGGATTGTACTTGATGCCCAGATTAGGTGTTGGTAAAGAGGAGGGAAATTGACACATTGGGTATTTTTTTGAGCCAAAAAACTGAAAGCATTTTTACTTTATTGAAAACATAGTGTTGTAATTTTGAGATAGCATAGAAAAAAAAACTATTAGGATTATTTTGAAGGTCATATTTCACTATGTTTGGTCCCCTTGATGTTAGATGCATAACCTAAACAGGTGAAATCCTCAGAAACCTTGTGTGTGGAATAAACTTGCTTAGAAGCATGAAGATGGTAGGTACATAAGGGCAACAAGAGCATCTTCACTTGGGTTCTTTCACTATCAGTATCTCTCACCAGTTACATCAGACTCCTCAATTTCTTTTGTTTGTGTTTAAATGAAAAGAAATTAGCTTTCACTGCATCAAGACTAGGATATTTTTCTTGTTATATAGACTCCATAGTTGATCATTATTCGCTCTATAGTCTGAATAAAATAAGCAGTGTGTGGTATCATGGAGTTGAAACAGTAGGTTTTGTATTTTCTTTTGCATTTTTTTTTTCCAAGTTATTTTATAAGATAAACTTTAGTTTCAACAGGTTTATATTATCACTTCCATATAGATATAATTTTATGTTCAGTGCCCCCCCCCCCCAAATACATATCGTTATTTTCACGTGGTTTTACATCATCACTTCATGAATACTATAATATCTCTGGCCAGTGTAGTCGATTACCGACGTAAATTTTTAGATGCTTTCCTTGGAAGCCCGAGAAGCTTTTATGAAATGCATAGTATAGGAAAAATGAGAAAGTGTTAAAAACTACTTAATCACATTTTCAGTGGCAAAAAAATAATATTTTGCCGTAATTGTAACAAAAAAAAACTTGTAGCATGGCCATACATACACCAGGACATGTATATACATGCCACCAGCAGATAGTCCAGGCAT
Source organism: Penaeus monodon (assembly GCF_015228065.2). NCBI lineage: Eukaryota > Metazoa > Arthropoda > Malacostraca > Decapoda > Penaeidae > Penaeus > Penaeus monodon. The sequence continues at coordinate 42,262,122 of NC_051390.1, read as the reverse complement.
GCCATGGCATATACGTACATGCCACCCATCGGCAAAGGGTTAATAATAAAAAAAAAAAAAAAAAAAAAAAAAGTTACAATATACCAGGAAGTCTTGTGACATGTAATTCTATGGTGTATGGAAGGGAAATGTGGGAGGAGGAAGAGGTGTAGTGTTTGGTTGGATGAAATATACAATACAGCACCATAATTGGCTTAGACAGAGGAAAGCCTACAAGGGGAGTGAGGGTATAGGGCTGTGTGATATCATGGATGTAGCTGATAGAATCTTGCCAAACAGTACAAAATATATTAGACACTACATACATCTCATTCATAGTCAAAAAAGTCCTGCCAGTCTTTGACAAGTCTGCCACAGTCATGGCAGATAGAATTGTGCTTACGGCACATTCCCATCACCTGGCCCTCAGCCAAAATTTTTACAACGTAATGGCCTGCACAAATATGAGTGTTTGCGCTGGCTGGGCCTAAGCGCCAACACCCAGGAAAGTTGCCACTTTGGTAAGCCTAATACCTGGATTTTAGGCCATGTAGGTTAGGTTAAACAGTGAGGCACCCAGACCTGACAGGTTAATTTGTACCTGCTAATGATTGCCATGTGACTAGAATATTTTTACTTGAGATCAATAAATAAAAATCAATGATTGAAATTTATCATAATTATGATGTTTTGCTTAATTAAGAGGTCAGTAGCATAGTAAATGGTACTTTTACTGAGGCTTGTTGTGGATTTTGGTTAATCTTGAAATGAGTACTATTTAGAGAGCAAGACATATAATTAGAAAACATTTGAAAACATATTCACATATTTAGATAAAAAAAAAAAAAAAAGATTTTGCATGCACACATACACTCTGTTCTAACCTACATATGCACAGTTGCTGAAAGAAATTTGAGTTGTAAATAAATAAAAATCAGTGAGAAATCTATATAATCATATATCTAATGTATGCTTAATTAAGAGTTGAAAATTAAAAATAACTTTTCCTTCAGGCATTTCATAGAAATAATTTGGAGGCGCATAGAAACAAGGTCAGTAGCATAGTAAATGGTACTTTTACTCAGGTTGTGCATTTTGGTTAATCTTGAAATGAATACCATTTGGAGAGCAAGACAAATATAATTAGAAAACATTTGAAAACATTCACATATTTTGATTTAAAAAAAAAAAAAAAAAAAAATGTATATTGAGATTTATGCATGCACACATACACTCTGTTCTAACCCATTGCACATTTCTGAAAAAAATTTTGATTTTGAAAAATAAAAAAAAATCGTGGAAAATATGTTAATCATATTTAGTTTGTTTTAATTGAGATTGAAAAGGAAAGAAGAATTATAAATTTTTTCCTTCAGATTACAAAAAATATTTGGGAAGAAAAAAAAGGTCAGTAATTTCCCATGTGGGGAGCAAAACAAAAATCTAAAAAATAGAAAGCATTTGAAACATTTCACATTTTTAAAAATAAACCCATGTATTTTGAGATTTATGCATCCAATCAATAAATGTGCTAACGGATTTAAACTCCCAACAGTATTTGAGTGGTTTCATTCATATTTTTAAAGGATATTTATATGGAGGATATTATATAAGTGATATTGGTATTTATAAATGATTATAAATGCACAAGCTGTACTTCCAATGTTTACTCGTGTTTCAAATTATTTGGTTTTATTTTCCAGGAGACAAAAAGGGAAGAAGAGTATATGGATTGCATATTTGTTATGGCTCATTGGGGGTTTGATCGGCCTTCACTTGATCTACTTCGACGTGATCGGCAGGTAATTTTTTAAAATTTTCCCCACTTTCCTTTTTTTATGCCTTTTCATTTTTCTATTTTTAATTTTTCTGTCGCTATCTCTTCCTTTGTCTATTTCTATTTTTCTCTTTCTGTCTCTGCCTTTTTCTGTGGATCTCTCTCTCTCTCTCTCTCTCTCTCTCTCTCTCTCTCTCTCCTCTTCTCCTCTCTCTCTCTCTCTCTCTCTCTCTCTTCTCTCTCTCTTTTTTTCTCTCTTTTCTCTATCTCTCTCTGTCTCTGTTCTTTTCTTCTCTCTCTCTCTCTCTTACTCCTCTCTCTCTCTCTCTCTCTCTTTCGTTTTCTCTCTCTCTTCTCTCTTCTCTCTCTCTGTCTCTCTCCTCACTCTCTCTCTCTCTCTTCCCCTCTCTCTCTTCCCCTTTTTCTCTTCTCTCTCTCCTCTCTCTCTTCTCTCTTCTCTCTCTCTCTTCTCTCTCTTCTTCCTCTCTCTCTGTCTCTCTTTCTCTCTCTCCTCTTTTTCCTCTCTCTGTCTCTCTCTTTTCTTCTCTCTCTCTCTCTCTCTTCCCCCCTCCTCTCTCTCTTCCCTTTTCTCTCTCTCTTTTCCCCTCTTCTTTTCCCCCTCTCTCTCTTCTCTCTTTCTCTCTCTCTTCCCTCCTCCCTTCCCTTTCTCTTTTTCCCTTTTTTTTTTCTTTCTTTCTTTTTTTCCTTTCCTTTTTTTTTGTTTTTTTTTTTTTTTTTTCTTCCTCTTTCTTTTCCTTTTTTTTTTCTTCTTCTCCTCTCCCTTTTCTTCCCCTTTTTTTCCCCCCCTTTTCCCGCCCCTATATTTAAATTTTTTTTTTTTTATTTAAGCAAATTAAAGGTGGGTTTTAATTTTTTTTTATATATTTTTTTTTA
>NC_051390.1:42248636-42259372 GCF_015228065.2 Penaeus monodon | reverse complement strand
AGATAATAGTAATAACAATGATATATGATGATAATAATTAATAATAATAATAATGACAATGATTATGATAATGATATAATAATAATGTTAATAATAATGGTAATGATGATGTTTATGATGATGATGATAATAATAACAGTAATAATAATAATGATAATGAAACAATAATAATAATGTTGATAATAATGATTATAATAGTAATAATAATAATAGCAATAATGATAATAATAATGTTATAACAATACTTATGATAACAATAAATATTATTACTACTACTACTTACTACTACTACTTCTACTCCCCCCCCAATCCCTTGCCCGTTGTTGTCGTGGGGGGCTTAGGAAGGCGGAAGACTGGGAACCAATGAGGGGAATACCCCCCAACCTTGGACTCAGCCCTCGACTCAACTAATTTTGCATGGTCGTTATTCCTTCCCACTTTTCGTTTTCTGTCCCTTCACCAAACCTTCGCATCCACCCTCCTAGGTGTAGAGCGTGCTGAAAGGATGAAAGGCTGACTTTGTGCCAGCCTGAACGCCTGAGTGAGCCATGGGCACGTATTCCCCTGATTTTTATCTAGCCCTTACCCTCAATGGGACCCTGAGGGGTGGACTGGTTTTTTTATCCCCAACATATCCAGGCTTACCATGGCAGTAATGAAACTTATCTCCACTATTAGGGCAATGAGGGCTTGCCCCTTTATCAATAGCCCCAACGATGTAAACCCACCCGATTCCCTGACCCCAGGCTCTCTTTGACGCCCGCTCCGACCACTGCGCAACAACTACCCCTCATCATGCCTACTAGTACGTTAGCCAACACAATCCTTAAGGAATCATTTCCACTCTCCCTGCACGCTCAACTTCATCCCCTCTACCCCACACCCCACATCAACCACCCCATCCTCCCTTATTAATACCTTACACTTTATTGCCCACCTCCCCATGAACACTACCTCCCTCAACGCTACTCCATCTCACGCACCCCCCTTCGACTACCCCTATCGCTACAACAATATTGATACCCTCTTCGCGCAGCCAATTGGACCGATTTTTCGTGATCCCTCCCACAGCTCCCTACTCTGACAACACCCTTCTCCTTCCAACAATGTCCTTCAAAAACAGTAGGTAAAGTCTCTTTCCGTATCCGACCCGACCGCTCCCGCTGTCACAGTTAACATCCAAAACAGCCTGATAGCATTAACACACTAGACAGACATAGATGGTAACCCCATCCTTGCAGAACCCCATCCAACCTCATACTTGCACCGAACAGTTTCAATCTCCCCAGCAAATTGCCCAATCTATGACCAAAGATTGGTCAGATTTGAAGAAGACCTACTTGCCTGCTCACAGACTATGATCACGTCGTACAATGCTAACTCCTTCCCCCAGAAGGTAATCGAAAGAACCCACTAACATAGGGCAATTACCTTCCGTAACCTGACTTCCCTTTAACGGCTATATAGGAAGGAAATCCTCCCGTTCGTCCATACCAACTCCTCCACGTCAGTGCCAAATTGTTGCGTTTAGGACACCCAGCCAAAACATTGCCGTTCCACAGCCAGATGCCCACTATGTGCCCAACCTGCCATTCCCGATCTAACTGCCGCTGCCACAATCACGCCATGTCCAACTGTGGCGGCCCCGCATAATGTATTTATAGGGGCTGTCCCACCTACAATTGAAGTCTGAGGTAGCAACTCTCAGACATTCAAACTTGGACTCACACTACTACGTGAAGCCAGACGAAGACGCACGTCGACGTGTTTCTCTCTTACTCCTTCCTCAGTAATACTGCTCATTCTACCATTCTCCTAAACCCCCCCGCCATACATCTAAAACCCCCCTCTTCTACCTCCTACCTTCCCCATCAAACTCTTTTTGCCATCCTAAAGCCAGCACTCCAATCTCTACGACAAATATTTCAATCACCACTCCACCCCAACACCTTCCCACTCTCCCTCCTCGCACACCCATAACAGACAGAACAACGTTCCACCCCCTCTTCCCCTACCACACACATTCCCTCCACCTTCCTTTCTCCTTTGCTTGAGACACCAGTCCTCTCTTCCCCCCCTCACAAGAAATCCTATCTCCCCCAAAACTCCCTAACCAACTCCTTAGAAGAAAACTATTTAAAATATTCAAGATTACCTAATGAAAAACTGACACAACCTCCAAATCCTTACAATCCTGCCTCCTTCCACACTCCAAGTAACTGCTGATATCGCAGCCTCCTCCTAACGATATCCCCCCTACACCCGATCCTCCTACCCCCGCCCAACACAATCCCATGACCCCCCGACCCCAACCCCGCCCACAATTATCCCTCCCCCAATCCCCTCTACCCTTCCACTCCTCCTGGATAACACACGTGGAATCGTTATGTCACAAGTGTCCCCCTCCTCAGACCCTCCATTCTACCTAATACCCCCTCGCTAGTAGAACACCAACTACCACACCTCTCCCCAATTCCTCAGACCTCTCAGTTCCTTTTTCCCACCCTTACTGCTTCCCCCCTCAAAATCATTCAAGTATAACTATCCTTCATTGAATATTCGCGGTTTCCGCTCCACAGACCTGACCTTCGTCATATCCTTTCCTCTTATAGTCCATCGTATTGTATGCCTTCGATAAAAAGAGACCTTCTAACACATCCTCCAATACCATCCCCAATTATCATTTTGTCCTCATCCCCACATTCCCTGTATTTCTTCATCCATACTTATCAATCAGAAAAACACCTTATGTCAACACCTCCCTTTCAAACCATGTCCTTGCACAGTTATCCGTATCTCCTTCATCGTTGATCACAGTGATATTCATCCTAACTTCTCCCCTTTAGCCCACCCCATTGACTTTGTGCTTTGGAAATCTAATTTCCCAACTTCAACACCTTTCCTCATAGTTGTGACTTTAACTGCCGCCACACTCTATGTGGTTATTTCTATCACAAACTCCCGAGGCCAATCTCTAAGAGCGCTTCCTCTCCACAGCTGACCTTACATACAAATCCAGATCGCCCCACACACTTTGATACCGCACGCATCTTTTTCATGCATTGACCTCTCTCTATGCTCCCTATCTCTTCATTTAGATTTCCACTGGTCGTTTAGACCACTTTCCCTATAGTGACCACTTTCCAGTTCTCTTTCTCCTACTTCATACTACCATTCCTAACCCCCACGCTGGTGCTTTGATAGAGCCGACTGGCATACTTTCACTTCACTCTCTGCTATTCATACCCCTCATCCTCCCTCACTCCATTTCAGAATGATACAGTATTTCACAAATACAGTCTTAAGAGTGCACATACAGCTATCCCTCGAACCTCAAGACCATATACCTCCAAATGGTTCCATGGTGGAATCTGATTGCACTAAAGCACTTCGCTTAAAACGTGCAGCCTGGAACAGTTACCGCTACAAGAGAAGTACTCAAATCAAACTATCAGCCCTTATCTCCTTTAAAGAGCATCTGCCTATCTCCGTCGTACAATCCGGAATAGTAAAACAAATAGCTGGCGAAAAATCCGGAATAGTAAAACAAATAGCTGGCGAAATTATGTTTCATCAATTACATCCTCTATATCTATCTCAAATCCCCCCCATCCTGCCCCTGTCCTCCATATTCGAAATACCCTCATTTCTGATCCTCTCCAAGTCGCTAATGAACTGGGTGATTATTTCAGCCAGGTCAGTAGTGTTCTCACCTTTCTCCACACTTCTCTTCTATTAAGACCACCAGAGAACGTACCCCCATTACCTTCACCCCATCCTCTGATGAGTCCTATAATGCCCCATTTTCTTCCTCTGAACTCATTACTGCCCTACAATCGTGCCGTAACACTCATGAAGGCCCTGACGGTATTCACTACCGTATGCTCCGGCAACTCCCATCTTCCTCCTTATCCTTCCTATTAAAAATTTACAACCACATATGGACATCAGGAAATTTCCCTTCTAATTGGCGAGAAGCTCTTATCCTTCCCTTCCTGAAACCCAATAAATCGGGTACCCTTCCTCAAGACTATCGCCCCATCGCACTAACTAGCTGCTTGTGCAAACTATTAGAGCGAATGGTGAACTTCCGCTTAATGTGGTATCTTGAATCTCACAATCTTCTCTCTCCTTCCCAATTCGGTTTTCGCCGTGCCAGAAGCACAGCTGACCCCTTGCTCTTTTTGAGACATATATTACATCTGCATTTGCACGCCATGAATCCGTACTAGCTATTTTTTTTTTAACTAGAAAAAGCATATGATAAGACGTGGCGGTACCATATTCTCCAACAACTGTCCTCTCTAGGCATACGTGGAAACATGGGTGTCTTCATAAAGTCTTCCTCTCCCAACGCACTTTCCAGGTCAAAATCGCCTCTGCCACATCATCTTTCTTTCCCCAAATCGAAGGTGTCCCACAAGGCAGTGTGCTCAGTACCACTTTATTCCTTCTTGCTGTTAATGATATTGTCTCAGTTTTACCACCAGGAGCCTGGTCATCACTATATGTTGATGATTTAACCATCTATGCCTCTGACACATCCATACCAAATCTCTACCAATTTCTTCAATCTGCAATCTCATCAGTATCTTCCTGGGCCACAAACCATGGCTTCCGCTTTTCTACCTCTAAATCTTCTTATATGACACTCCACTCCAATGCCGTTCCTCTGGCAAATTCCTAGGTGTCATTTTTGACTCCAAACTGTCCTGGCGAGACCATATTCTACACATTAAAGAAAAAGCTCTCCGCCGTCTTCGAATCTTAAAACTCTATCCCATATATCATGGGGCTCAGATCGCAAAACTCTCCTTCATCTTCATGTTACTTTGATCCTCTCCACTCTTGATTATGGATGCCATATCTACTCCTCTGCCTCAACTTCTCTCCTTGCCCATCTTGATACAATCCATCACTGTGGTCTTCGCTTAGCACTAGGCGCCTTTCGCTCCTCCCAGTTGAGAGCCTGTACACTGAATCAGGCATACCATCTCTATCTCGACGTCGTGCCCTTCTCTCTCTCCGATGCTATGTTCGATTCCACCAATTATCCCTCACTAAACTAACTATCCCACAACTCCTACTTCTTACCTTAGCTTCATCTCCACGATTACCTACTCCTTTCTCCACTCGCATGGATACCCTCCTCTCCATTCCCCTTTCCCCCATCTCCAAAACCTCTCCCGTTCTCTGTCCATTCCGTCCCTCCATGGCTTATACCTCACCCCATATTTGCTCTTCTGTTTTCCCCGACCCACCAAAATCAAATATCCCTCCTACTGTCCTTCTCACACATTTCCTTGACCATGCCTCCAATCATTCCTCTAGTATTCACGTATATACTGATGGCTCCAAATCCACCCCCGGGTGCTGGTTTTGCAGTAATCTTCCCAACTCGTACTTTCAAATACTCCCTTCCTCCTGAATCCGGTGTCCTTACTACAGAACTGTATGCACTCCTTTTTGCTCTAAAACACATATACTCACTCTCCTCTTCCTCTTTTACAATTTTTACTGACTCCCGTAACTCATTAACTTCATAAAGTCAATACGCACCACCAACCCCCTTGTTTGTAAGATCCAGAACTGGTTGTTCCCCCTGTCCACACGCCATAAAACTATCATATTTTGCTTCATGCCCAGCCATGTTGAAATCCCCGGCAATGAACTGGCAGATACACTAGCACGCCACGCCTCTATGTCCACATCATACCAATCACGCTTCTCACGTATCCCAGCCACGGATTATTACCCACACTTTTAAAACCTTCTTGTATAATCGATGGCAATCTTTTTGGTCAAGCCTCCGCACTAATAAATTACATTCTGTAAAACTATCAATCTCCTCCTGGTCAGCTCCATTTCATCGGGAACAAGACGTTGGGAGACCGCTCTCGCCCGACTACGCATTGGCCACACCCGTCTAACACACTCCTATCTGATGTCACAATCTGATCCACCCTTATGTTTCCCTTTTGTAATGTTCCCTTTCAATCCCACACATCCTATTGTTGTGCCCACGTTTTGAAACAACCCGTACCTCTGCTTTCCCCCACCTATCCTCCCTTCAACGACCTCCCAACCTATCAGACATCCTTACAGAATCCCACACTTTCTGCTTCAACAACCTATTCTCTTTCCTCAAACGCATACATATCCTTCATCTAATCTAACTCCTTACCACACCCGACCCTAACCCTTTCACTCACCAATGCCGAGCTTAGACAACTAATCACTAACTCAACCACCCTTCCCTAACATTAACTATAGTGCTACATGACCTTAGATGTCTAGCACATTTCTCTTGCTTTTAACCATTTACCATTTTTTACCCTCCCCCCCGCACTACCTGCAGCAGACAGACTAAACTTCCATCCTGCTTCTCCTACCAACTCACCCAACTACCTTTGACTCTACTCTTCAGACACCAGTCTTCACCAGTCACAACTATGCCCTTCCCCAGATCCTCCACCTCCTGATACCCCTCCTGATACAACACCACCTCCCCCCTCTCATTCCTTATCTCACCCCCTAGCTCCTTCCCCTTCAAATTCTCCAACACGCACTGTAACCGTTATCACTCATAGATCAACTAAAGTATAGCTCTCCTACATTGGAATATTCGCGGTTTCCGTTCTCATAGACTGACCTTTGTCATACCTTTCTTCTTATAACCCATCCATTATCTGCCTCCAAGAGACTTTTCTTACACATCCTCCTATACCAATCCCCAACTACCATTTTGTCTCTTCCTCACAGTCCCTTTATGTCTCGTCTATACTTAACCATCAGAAAACACCCCCCTTTCAACAACTGTTCCGTGCCAGTTTATGCGCACCTTTCTTCGCCGTTGGACCACAGTTATTTCAGTCTACTTCCCATCCCATCCCATTGACTTTTTTTGCCTTTGAAAATCAAATTTTCCCAACTCCTGCCACCTTTCCTCGTATTTGGGATTTTAACTGCCGCCACACTTTTTGGGGGGTGATTCTGTCACCAACTCCCGTGGCCGACCCTAGAACACTTCCTCCCCCACAAACTGACCTTATTATTCTTAATTCAGATTTCCCCACACACTTTGACATACGCACGCAATCTTTTTCGTGCACTGACTTCTGTCTATGTCCCCTTCTCTCCATTTAGATTTCCACTGGTTAGTTCTAGACCATTTCCCTATAGTGACCACTTTCCAGTTCTCCTTTCTCCTACCTCATATGTACCACTTTCCAACCCCCCACGCTGGTGCTTTGATAGAGCAGACTGGCGTACTTTCACTTCACTCTCTACTATTCCTACCCGCCACCCCCCTTCTTGTCCATTTCAAATATGATACAATGTTTCACTACAGTCCTAAAATCTGCCTATACAGCCATTCCTCGAACCACAAGACCTTATGCTCCCAAATGTGTTCCATGAGGGAAATTTTCCGATTGTACTAAAGCGCTTCGCATAAAACGTGCAGTTACCGCTACAAACGAGGCACCATTATTCAACGATCAGCCATTATCTTATTTAAAAGAGCATCCGTCTTCGTTGTACAATCCGGAACAGTAAAACAAATAGCTGGCGAAATTATGTTTCCTCAATTACATCTACATCTATCTCAGCTGTTTGGCGCTGGATCCATAAACGATCAAGCAACCCCCCCCCCTCCCGCCAGTCTCCGTCCTCCATATTCGAGATACTCTCATCTCTGATCCTCTCCAAGTCGCTAATGAACTTGGTGACTCTTCAGCCAGGTCAGTAGTGGTTATCACTTTTCTGCACAACTTTTCTTCTATTAAGACCATCGTGGAACGCACCCATCATCTTCACCCTATCCTCTGCTAAGTCCTGTAATGCTCCTTTTTCTTCCTCTGAACTCACGAAGACCCTGGCGGTATTCACTACCGCATGCTCCGGCACCTTCCATCTTCCGCTCTATCCTTCCTATTAAGTATTTTCAATCACATATGGACGTTAGGAAATTTCCTTCTCATTGGCGAGAAGCTCTTATCCTCCCCTTCTTGAAACCCAATAAATCGGGGACCCTCTCTCAAGATTACCGTCCCATCGCCCTAACTAGCTGCACATGCATACTACTAGAGTGAATGGTTAACTTTCGCTTAATGTGGTATTTTGGATCTCACAATCTTTTCTCTCCTTCCAAGCTTGGTTTCCGCTTCCCCGAAGTACAGCAGAATCCCCTTGCTCATTTCGAGACATATGTTACATCTGCATTTGCATGCCATGCATCCGTATTAGCCATATTCTTTGAATATGGGTAATATGATACAACATGGCGGTACAGTATTCTCCAATAATTGTCCTCCCTAGGCAAAATTGCTTTCTTCCGCATCATCATCCTTTCCTCAGTTCGAAGTGTCCCACAAGGCAGTGTGCTCAGCACCACTTTATTCCTTCTTGCCGTTAATGATATTGTCTAAATTTTTACCATCAGGAGTCCGAGCATCACTATATGTTGATGATTTAACCACCTCTGGCACATCCATACCAAATCTCTGCTAATGCCTTCAGTCTGCAATTTTGTCAATATCTTCCTGGGCCACTAACCATGGCTTCCACTTTTCTACCTCCAAATCTTTTTCCATTCTAGGTCCCCAACCTTCACTCTTTTTATATGGCACTCCACTCCAATACTATGGCAAATTCCTTGGTGTTATTTTTACTCCAAATTGTCCTGGTGAGACCATATCTTTTACATTAATGAAAAAGCTCGCCGCCGCTTCCGAATCTTACAAACTCTGTCCCATTATCCTGGGGCTCAGATCGCAAAACTCCTTCTTCATGTTACCTTGATCCTCTCCACTCTCGATTATGGATACCATATCTACTCCTCTGCCCCAACCCCCCTCCTTGCTCATCTTGATACAAACCAACATTGCGGTCTTTACTTAGCCCTAGGCGCCTTCCGCTCCTCTCCAGTTGAGAGCCTGTACAGTGAATCAAAGGGATGCCCTCTCTCTCTCGACGCCATACCCTTTTCTCTCTCCGATGCTATGCACCAACTTTCCCTCACCAAACTACCCCACGATCCCTGCTTCCTACTTCGCTTCTTCTCCACGTTTACCTTCACCTTTCTCCATTCACATGGATACCTTCCTCTCCATTCCCCCTTCCCCCCTTTCCCCATCTCCGACCCTTCCGTTTTCTGTCCATTCTGTCCCTCCATGGCTTATATCTTACCCTCGTATTTGCTCTTTGTTTTTCCCGACCCACCAAAATTAGATATCCCCTCGCTGTCCTTCTCGCCTATTTCCTTGTTTATGTCTCCATTCATTCCTCCCGTATTCATGCTTTTCACTGATGGCTCCAAATCCACCTCCGGTGCTGGTTTCACAGTAACCTTCTGTCAAGCCATTGCAGTCAACGGACGTTTTGAACAGACGTTGGGAGACGCTCTCGTGCGCTTACGTATTGGCCACACCCCTCTAACACACTCCTATCCGATGTCACGTTCTGATCCGCCCCTATGTTCCCTATGTAATGTCCCTCTTTCAGTTCCACGCATTATGTTGTCCTGTCCACGCTCTAATGCGGCCCGTTCCTTTGCTTTCCCCACCTAGTGCTACATGACCTTAGATGTCTAGCACATTTATTTTGCTTTTAACCATGAACCATTAACCATTTCCCCCCAACTATCCTCCCTTCATCAACCTCCCAACCTATCAGACATCCTTACAGAATCTCACACTTTCTGCTTTGGCAACTTGCTCTACTTTCCCCAGACGCATACTTGATAAATCCCCCTTATCTAACCCTACCTTAACCCATTCACTCATCAACTCTTTTACCCCCCTTCTTGGATTTTCCTTCCGGGGTGAGGAGAATTTTACTGTAATGTCCCTGGGAATGGAGACAAAACTGAGAGAGAGTAAAGATTATAATGATTTATAATGATACTGATAGCGATAGTAAAAATGATATTAGTAATTGTGATAATAATGTCATACAATGATGATAATAACTATAGTTATGATAATATTATCATTGCTGTTATCATTATAATTATTGATGGTGATAATTATTATTATTATCATCATCATTACAATTACCATTATTACTAGTATTATTGTTATCATCATCAACATCATCATTACTGTAAATATTATTATTATTATTATTACTACTACTACTACTATTATTATTATTATTATTATTATTATTATTATTATTATTATGATTATTATTATTATTATTATTATTATTATTATTTTTATTACCATTGTTATTATCATTATCATTTTTATTATCATTATCATTATTATTATCGTTATCATTATATTTATCATCATCATCAGTGTTATCATCATCATTAATGTCATCATTATCATCATCATCATTAGTGTAATCATCATCATTAATGTTACCATCATCATTATTAATGTTATCATCATGATTAATGTTATCATCATGATTAATGTTATCGTCATTAATGTTGTCATCATCACCATCATTAATGTTATCATCATCATCATTAATGTTATCATCATCATTAATGTTATCATAATTATCATCATCGTCGTCGTCGTCATCATCACCAAAAGTATTCCTACAGAACGTATGGGCATTAAAATAAATTCGGCAATTTCTCGGCTCTTTTCGGCGGCAGAACAATAACAAACTCCGCCGAGAATCACAATCGGAAGTGGGAGGAAACACGGATTGCTTGGCCACTGTCGTGTACTTGGGTGAGGGTATTATTATTAGGTAAGTTATTAATTTTATTTTTT
>NC_051390.1:42244381-42246036 GCF_015228065.2 Penaeus monodon | reverse complement strand
AGCCTTACACCCAAATTCCATGATGATACACTATTGTCATCCTGGCTCATGACATCACTGTCACATCATCCAAATCCATTGGGTTAACATTTAATGCTAAAGGAAAATGCAAAAATATTTGGATCAGATCTCGAAACATTGGATATTTTATTTATTGATTTTTTGTTTTTCAGACACAAAGATGAAGAAAAGGAAAGTGCCAGTGAAGAATTCATCAAAATTAAAGAAGCGTATGAGAAGCTGTCTACTATTAAAAAGGAGAGGGCTTGGAAGAACAAAAGATCTGAGGAACTCTGACCTTTTTTTTTTATTCTTTTCTTTCTTACACAGATGCCTTTACAAGTTCTTTGTAACCAAGGAGTGAGTTAGTAGGACTGCCTAAACTTAACTGATTACTTAATTTTTTTTCTAATGCTGATCATTAGCGTAACTTATTAATAGTAATATGATTATAATAAGGTTATTAGTACTACAAGTAGTAATGAAAAGGTCTTCAAAAGTCAGTGTAATGGGTAAACTGGAGAGACCTGGAAGGCCTAGTAATTAATTGCCTCTTGGTGACTATCCACTTGTGGAGCCTTCACGGTGCAACAGGTTATAAACCTAAATGACAGTGAACTAGGCATGTATGTACATGTTCTCCTGCATCACCAGGTTGTTACTACTAATTAACACTTATTCAAACCAAGATGAGCTACGTTGGTTAATTTCTTTTGGGGGTATAAATATTATGCCTTTCATGCTCAAAGAGGGTATTAAATTGTACACATTCCATTGTTATTTTTATTGCTTGCTGATTATATAATATGGATGATGTATTTGTTATGTTTTTTTCTTAATTTTTCCAGTGAAGACAGAAATGTCAAATTTGTAGTTAGTTGTGCTGAAAATAGTTCATTGGCAGCAAGTGCAAGTTTGGTGTCAGAGAACTGAGTTTGACAATGGGTTCAGGACTTGGTGAGCCAAGGCAGTCAGTGACAGGTTGTAGACGGGGGTATGAACCGTGTGGAGCAGAGGGAGTATTTATTGGAGTATTTGTAATGGTAGGTTATTAATATCTAAAATTAGATGTTTGTACTTCAGTAATTTATTGTTATGAATATATGAGGAGTATTAATATTTGTGTTCAGACATGGATCTCATTTTATGATCTTATTTTATATTCAGTGAAGAGGGCAGTGTGCATACTTCTAGAGGATATTTAGATTTAAAGAACGTTATTCCTTTAACTGCTCAAAAGCATTTTTTATTGCTTGTAGTATAGGGTATTTTAGATTTAATGGGTTGTCATATTGATGACACTGAAATCGCACAAAATAAATGATTTTCCGTCCATCATCCCCCCCCCCCCCCAAAACACACACACAGTGATTGATATTTATATATACTGATCAATCAATTTATATTACTTGGGAGTTCTGATACTTTCCTTTTAGAAGGTACTACATTGTTTATTGATTCTATAATTTTTTTTTTTTTTTTTCTTATACATCTGTAACTCTGGGTTTATTAGTTATAGAGTAAGAGAGGGATTCAAGAAGTTGTGATATAATATATCAATACAGTAAGAATATTTTGTTTTGGTTAATTGGAATTTTTTGTTTTCTAATAGCAACAGTCTGATAGATGCCATTTTTGTCCAAGTTTTTCCCTGG
>NC_051390.1:42234381-42239381 GCF_015228065.2 Penaeus monodon | reverse complement strand
TCCACAGAACACATTGGGCTGTTTAAAAGGACCAAATTAATGAAAATTCAGAGGAAATAGAGTAACACGGAAGTACAAAGATGTTCTTCAGCCTGTTCCAGGTGGCATAATCATTTGTGATATGATGTGAAGTCAGCAGCCAAAATACTGTAGTTACCTCATAGATCAGTAATTATTACATAGTCCTGAGGAAGTTAATGTTTTATATATTTCATTTGTCATGGATTTCATGCTCAAAAAACATAAAATATTGGGGGAAAATAATGAACAAGAAAGTTTATAAATGTGATTTTTTTGTTTCTCTCAACTTGACCTTTATTGGGCCATCAAAACTGTCAGATATTTGTTTTCAGTAGAGTGATTCTATAGGCTATTTTTTTAAATTTCAGGTTTAGGATAAGAGTTCTTCAGTTTACATATACGTACAAGTGTGCACAGGCATGCTTAAATTAATAGAGCAGGCAGGCGCGCACGCCTGCCGCGCACACACACACACACACACAAATACACACACACACACACACAAATACACACACACACACACAAATATACACACACACACACACACAAATAAAACACACACAATCACACACAATAACACACACACACACACACACACACACAAATACACACACACACACACACAAATACACACACACACACAAAATACAGACACACATACACACACAAATACACACACACACACACAAATACACACACACACAAATACGCACACACAAATACACGCACACACACACAAATACACGCACACACACAAATACACGCACACACACAAATACACGCACACACACAAATACACGCACACACACACAAATACACGCACACACACACAAATACACGCACACACACACAAATACACGCACACACACACAAAATACACGCACACACACACAAATACACGCACACACACAAAATACACGCACACACACAAAAATAACACACACACATCCAACAACACCACCCACCAACACACACACACACAACACACACACACACACACACACAACACACACACAACACACCACACACACACACACACAACACACACACACACACACACACACCAGACAGACACACACCAGACAGACACACACCCAGACAGACAGACACCCAACACACAGGACAGACACACACACACACAGACAAACACACAACCACAGACAGACACACACACACAGACAGACACACACACACAGACAGGACAGACACACACAGACAGACAGACACACACAGACAGACACACACAGACAGACAGACACACACAGACAGACACACACACACACAGACAGACACACACACACACAGACAGACAACACAACACACACACAGACAGACACACACACACAGACAGACACACACACACAGACAGACACACACACACAGACAGACACACACACACAGACAGACACACACACACAGACAGACACACACACACAGACAGACACACACACCGACAGACAGACACACACACACAGACAGACACACACACACACACACACACACACACACACACACACACACACACACACACACACACACACACACAGTGATTTTCATTATGTGCTTTTATAAGATATGAGTTATATGCTTAGATTTTTCATTGGCATAGAAATTAATTAATTTAAGTATTGGTGTATAAAATATTTATTAATTTATATGAGTATATTATGGTTGGTGATTGCAGCAAGGGTTCTTTATTGTGAAATGGCAAATTGTTTAAAACAATATTTACTTCAGTCTGCTGACTCACTAAAGAAAACTTACGGATTGTTAAATTCCTTTCACAGTTTGAAAAATAATGTAATGGGAAACAGGGTCAGTATATCTATATGAATATATAAATTGCATAAATTTATATAAATAAAAATAAAAAGTTATATATTTTTTTTATTATATATATATATATATAATTTTTTTTTTTTTTTTATATATATATTATATATATAATATATATATTTTTTTTTTTTTTTTTTTTTTTTTTTTGTAAAACCATATTGATATCACTAAGGAAAGCACTGACAAATATCATTATATCATATAGATGTCCTGTCCTACTAAAAGCAAAAGCCTATATCAATGAACATATTAAAAATTGCTTTTCATACAAAATATCTGATGCTGTTATATACTTATTGATTTTCAATTTTGTATCATACCTACAGTACAAATATGTAAATTTCATAAGGTCTAAGTCAGTAAGGTATTGAATCTCCAAAGACTAATCTTGTAGGATTTTTTTGGGGGAAAAACATTTACATTAGAGCATATCTGTATTTCTGGTTCACAATGAAACACTAAAGAACCTTGTCTGCATTAATAATTAATTTCACAGATAATAATAATTATTATTATCTTTAATTTGTTTATTTTTTTCATCTTATATGAACAAATTTAAAGAACAAATTTTTTTCTTCATAAAGAAATGCTTTTTTAAGCATTAGAAACATGTAAATGAGAAAGAGCAAGAGAAATGAAACTTCAACAGAAATTTTGATGTGATATTAGAGTGCAGTTCTCTGGTTATTCACTTTTAAACTGAACATTATTATGTTGTTGCTTCTGCACTTGTCTAAAAATTCTAGTCATAGAGAATATGATTGTTTTGCTAGTCTACTGACCATGTGCTCAATTGTTTGCAGTTCTTGCATTAGAAGAATTGCATTGGCTTTAATGTCAAATGAATTGTAAGCAGCTTATCTATTGGATTTTTTTTTTTAAGCTACAGTGTGCTTACTGTGTTTTGCTTTTAATTGGTAGGTTTCAGAATTTAAACTGTGGGAGAAGGAACAAAAACATAGTATTTAAAGTAGATGCATGCAGTATTTTCATTAAAATGTGTTTAACCACATATGATATTGTCTAATCATAATTGATTTTGAATACTTGTAATATACTTGTGTGCCAATAGTCAGTGTCTGACATCACCTATTGATCTTAGGAGAATCACTGTTTATTAACCTCTTTACTACAACCACACTAATTGTCTCAAATATATACAGATGATATAGTATACCCTCTCTTGTGTGCTATATCTGATTAGTTTCCCCAGTTAAATTGAGATTCAATTTGTACAGATGATTTGATGTTTGTAGGGTGGAAGACTTTCTTATTGTTTTCAGAGAGTAATAAAAGAGTTGATGGTTTAAAGGAATATTTAAATTCCCTGTATTTAATTTAGTGTTTGTGCTATGCACCCGTGAAGATATAATGATAGCATTTTTTTTTTCCAAATTGGACAAAGTCTGCAACCTTGTACAATGGAACTTTACAATCATACATTTTAAAATACTTAAATTCCTCAGTTGTTATATTAAATGTTATATAATTTAGTATGAAATATTAAAATAAACATACTTTCTTGGAAGAGTGTAACAGACATACCTATGATATCATAAGCATACAGGTTTTAGCAGTTAACAAATGATTTACAAACATACAATACAGAAATAACTAATATTTTCTTTTAATGACATGTTATTCTTTATCAATAAATAAAATTGATGGGAAATTGATAAGACACTGTTGTACATTTATTCTTAAGAATCAATGAAAATACTTCAAATTCAAAATACAAAAAAAAATATTTCCTTTTACTGATAAACACTTTTTAAATCCCTTATTATCACAGTAGATTTCAAGGAATCCTTTCCTTCTCAAAGGTTCTAAAACCTTTTCATTTAATATCACCCAAACTGAAATATTTCTAAAACAAGTTTCTCAATTTGAATACACAACAAGCACTTTTACCATCTTGCACTCTGGATTGAAACGAGATATCACCCAGGGAACAACTTGGACAAAAATGGCATCTATCAGACTGTTGCTATTAGAAAACAAAAAATTCCAATTAACCAAAACAAAATATTCTTACTGTATTGATATATTATATCACAACTTCTTGAATCCCTCTCTTACTCTATAACTAATAAACCCAGAGTTACAGATGTATAAGAAAAAAAAAAAAATTATAGAATCAATAAACAATGTAGTACCTTCTTAAAGGAAAGTATCAGAACTCCCAAAGTATATAAATTGATTGATCAGTATATATAAATATCAATCACTGTGTGTGTGTGTGGGGGGGGGGGGGGATGATGGACGGAAAATACATTTATCTTGTGCGATTTCAGTGTCATCAATATGACAACCCATTAAATCTAAAATACCCTATACTACAAGCAATAAAAAATGCTTTTGAGCAGTTAAAGGAATAACGTTCTTTAAATCTAAATATCCTCTAGAAGTATGCACACTGCCCTCTTCACTGAATATAAAATAAGATCATACAATGAGATCCATGTCTGAACACAAATATTAATACTCCTCATATATTCATAATAATAAATTACTGAAGTACAAACATCTAATTTTAGATATTAATAACCTACCATTACAAATACTCCAATAAATACTCCCTCTGCTCCACACGGTTCATACCCCGTCTACAACCTGTCACTGACTGCCTTGGCTCACCAAGTCCTGAACCCATTGTCAAACTCAGTTCTCTGACACCAAACTTGCACTTGCTGCCAATGAACTATTTTCAGCACAACTAACTACAAATTTGACATTTCTGTCTTCACTGGAAAAATTAAGAAAAAAACATAACAAATACATCATCCATATTATATAATCAGCAAGCAATAAAAATAACAATGGAATGTGTACAATTTAATACCCTCTTTGAGCATGAAAGGCATAATATTTATACCCCCAAAAGAAATTAACCAACGTAGCTCATCTTGGTTTGAATAAGTGTTAATTAGTAGTAACAACCTGGTGATGCAGGAGAACATGTACATACATGCCTAGTTCACTGTCATTTAGGTTTATAACCTGTTGCACCGTGAAGGCTCCACAAGTGGATAGTCACCAAGAGGCAATTAATTACTAGGCCTTCCAGGTCTCTCCAGTTCCCTTACATGACTTTGAAGTTTCATACATTGTAGTACAAAACCTCTATTACTATTATTAATAGA
>NC_051390.1:42224962-42227462 GCF_015228065.2 Penaeus monodon | reverse complement strand
TAATTCAACAAATTAAATTGTGTTAAAGCTGCATAAGCTCAAGTTGGAAATTATCTGTTCATTTATCGGTATTTCTCTACAGCAGTGTGGTAGGCAATAGCAGTTCTGTTATGAAAAAATCTGAATCTTATTTCTTAGGCTCTTTCACAGCAACCCCCTTGAGTTTGTAACCATGGACATGCACAGAGGGAGAGCAGTGCCCCTGTCTTCAGTCTTCTTCAAATCAGATGTATCCTATTAATTAAAATAAAGGAGAGTAAAGTGCCCATTCAATCCAGGCCATGCCATTCTTTCAACTGAGCCCTTGCCCTTACAAAAATCTTTGCAAACCATGGACTGCAGACCACACTGACTATGACCTGCTGATTTAACTTAACTTAGCTAAAGCTTATCTAAATTATGTGTATAGTAAAAAAAAAATCACCACAACATAATGGAAATCTTTAATTGAAAATCCCATCCTTCATGCTTTAAATCTTGGGATATCTTACCTGCAGCTCACTTGGATAACCACTCAACAATGAGGCTGTTTGGCATTTGACGGAATGGAATATGCTACTCAGTCCTTAGCCTAAACAAAGGGACCAGCCTCAATAGAAACTGGTCGGAGAAAACTACATTTTGCCTGTACATTCTAGATCGAGTGTAGTCTCTCAAAAACTGGTTGGCTATTTTCCTGCATTTACTTCTCTGTCAATGAAAGTATATGGAAGTCTGGCCACTTTTGCCACTTCGTGTCCCTTAGCCTGTAAGACAAGTGGATCCTGGTTTTGTTCCTGGCTCTTTCCTTCTTGTAAATTAACACAGTAAGAATAAAATAGGAATTCTTATATTGTTTGGCATAAATATCCTCTTTCAAACACCCCAAATCTCATGATATCCCCTTTGTCTCCCTGAACCAATCAAATGAGGCTTCCTATTGTTGGATACGACCCCAAATCCTTCCATTCCCTAGTCTCACGGAACAATCATACAAGTGCCTCCTAGAGTATGTCACACCTCCTGTGAATGAATACAAAAGGTATGAATTTATAATTCTTGTGATTTATGGCTCTCTCTTCACTTTACTTAATGACAATTATGTGGCATGAACCCCCCCCCCCCCCTCTTGAAACGACAACCAACAATTTGTATCCCTTCATCAATATTATGTTTTATATTTTCATGTGTTGGTTTACTAGTCTTTTTCCATATAGTTCTCTCCCTCCCTCCCTCCCTCTCTCTCTCTGTCTCTCTCCCTCTCTCTTGTCTCTCCCTCTCTCTGTCTCTCTCCCTCTCTCTGTCTCTCTCCCTCTCTCTATGTCTCTCTCCCTCTCTCTCCCTCTCTCTATGTCTCTCTCCCTCTCTCTCTCTCTCTGTCTCTTTCCCTCCCTCTTTCTGTCTCTCCCCTTCTCTCTCTCCTCATCTATATTTCTCTCTCTCTCTCTCTGTCTCTCTCCTCATCTATATTTCTCTCTCTTCATCTAAATCTCTCTCTCTCTCTCTCTCTCTCTCTCTCTCTCTCTCTCTCTCTCTCTCTCTCTCTCTCTCTCTCTCTCTCTCTCTCTCTCTCTCTCTCTCTCTCTGTCCTCGTCTCTCTCTCTCTCTCTCTCTCTCTCTCTCTCTCTCTCTCTCTCTCTCTCTCTCTGCAGCTGAGCTGCAAGGTGAGGTTGCCAAATCATTGTCTGTAAGGTTAAACTTGTTGGATCTTTCCATCTCTCTCTCTCCTTATCTATCCATCTCTCTCCTCACCTATCTATCTCTCTCCTCACCTATCTATCTCTCTTCCTCATCTTTCTCTTTCTCTCACGCTCTCTCTCTGCAGCTGGGCTGCAAGGTGAGATTGCTAAATCATTGTCTGTAATGTTAAACCCATTGGATCCTGGTGCTTTATGGCCTTCGCATGTGGACCTGAACCCAGGCCTTAGGCTAAGGAGTGGTGACCCTTCTGGGTGTTTGGCTAACTCAATGCTGCTGGGAGAATGTTGTGCTCATTTTTAATTTTCAGTCTAAATCTTTCTTAACCCAAATGTTACCAGGGACGGCAGTACAGACAAAATAGTGAAATCAGGTGAGATTATTTATTTCACAAAACAATACTGCAGTGAACATTACATTTTCCTAGCAGCATTGGGATAACAATAAAAAGATTTTATAGCTCAAAATAGATAGCAGAGATGGAAGGGTATTTTAATTTAAATTGGGTCACAACTACTTGAAACAGGTAATGCAATTAATCCATCACTGCTGGGTAGCAGAAATCCCTGAGCATGATTTCTGGCAATGGCCAGACACTGGGTGTGGGAGTCTGCTACATTAAGCTGAATGTTCCGCTCTACGCACTCTGGTACGTCGCCGCGCTTACCCCGCCGACCAAGCAGTTTGTTATGATGCTGGTACACATTACCCAGCAGCTTTTGCTTTTATTGCGAAGTATAAAAACATTTTTACTAAGAATTTAACGGCAATTCACAACCACTATTAATTCAACAAATTAAATTGTGTTAAAGCTGCATAAGCT
>NC_051390.1:42189962-42209962 GCF_015228065.2 Penaeus monodon | reverse complement strand
AGTAGCAACTTCCTACTAAATGCATTTTTTCTACACGTCAGTCTTTGGTGATTAAGATAAAAAAAAATATTTGAAATGCATGTGTTCTCCGTCGTGGCATCTGCGACTTCGATCATTACACGGCGACAGCGCTCAAATACTTACCCTTCAGTTCTTTGATCAGAGGATCCGATATGGACATTTTCTAGTGATATTGTGTTGCTTCCTGAGTAGAGTGAGTCATGAATCTGAATGCGAAGACCTCGCTCTGTGGCCACTCAGACGCGATGAAACTGACAGATCTATCAACTTTTATTTACATGAATTACGAGCGCTAAGTATTTTAGCAGTCGACTTATAATTTCAGCTATATGTCTCGTAGGTTGTATGCTTTTCATTTATATCAATTTTAGATATATTTTTAGATATCTGCTATGGCAAAAAACGAATTCCATAAGCTCAAATGTATATTCAGGAACATAAGATATCTTCGTACGTAAGCTGCAAAATTATTATGATGATGCATAACGTAAAATTATTTTGAGAATTCTATCTTATTTTGTATATTTGAGGAACTACTACCATCTTACATGTTTATGTTTTAAGCCCGTCGTCATCAGATGTTTCTGTTCCTTGCAGCCGATTTCAAATCTCAAATTTTGTCACACAGCCACCACTGCTGTAATAATTAATGTTAAAGTAAGTTAGACCAAAAAAGTTGAACATCAGTATAAAAGATGATGGCTAATAAGACTGATTTTCAACTGCAGTATCGGCCAGAATTAAAGTTTTGGCCGATACTGCAGTTGAAAATCTTGCCCTTGCCATGGCCTATGCAATGAAAAAAAAACTCACCATCTCGTGTGTGATGTCATTACAGAATGAGTTCGAGACACTGACAGCTGCTGCTGTGCCTGTGGTTACCAATTTTAGACCGATTCTTTAGTGATGAGTGCAAACTGAAGCCGACAGCTTATTCAGTAAGAAGGATTTTTTTTTAAATTAATTATTGTGTATTTTGTTAATTAACTATTAATACCACATCTTCAACTATATACAGCCATGTATTCACAATACATGCATGCCTTTATAATACATATGTTAAGCCATCTTTGGTAGAACCAAAAAAGTCCTTACATTTATGTTTTTTTTCTTTTTTTTTTTTTTACATGACTGATTAAGCTCCACTCTTTCAAAACTGAAACCAAACTGGATTTTTTATCTAGGGGCCCACTGCTTGTCTAGAGATATATTTTTTTATCAGAAAGGTCTAGCCATGCTTATACTTTTCAAGGGAAATGTATTGTAGGTTCTCTCTCTCTCTCTCTCTCTCTCCTCCTCTCCTCCTCTCCTCTCCTCTCTCTCTCTCTCCTCCTCCCTCTCTCTCCTCTCTCTCTCTCTCTCCTCCTCTCTCCATCCTCCTCTCCCTCTCCCTCCCTCCCTCCCTCCCTCCCTCCCTCTCCCTCTCTTTCTTACTCTTTCACTCTCTCTCTTTCACCCTCTCTTTCTCTTTCACTCTGTCTTTCTCTTTCACTCTCTCTTTCTCTTTCACCCTCTCTTTCTCTTTCACACTCTCTCTCTCTCTCTCTCTCTCTCTCTCTCTCTCTCTCTCTCTCTCTCTCTCTCTCTCCTCTCTCCCTCCTCCCTCCCTCCCTCCCTCCCTCCCTCCCTCCCTCCCTCCCTCTCTCCCTTTCTCCCTTTCCTTTCCTATTTTCCATTCTTTCTCTTTTTCTTACTCTAAGTATCCTCAGATTATATTTCCTCTTTGCAGCTACTGGGCTGACCTTAAAGGAGAGTGCTGAGGTACTGCGTCTGGCAGCAAGCGTGAATGCAGAGCAACCAGTCACAGTTATGCAGATGATCGAAGTAATTGATTGTTAATATCACTTTGGTGGCTCTTGATATGTAGTAGGTTAACAAGTAGATCATATAAGATTTAAATAAAGCTATTCATCATAAATGTAAGTCAGTACATAATCCAAGTCTTGTATATCCCCATCTCAGAAGAAGGAAAAGAAGGATTAGGTGAAAAAAGAAAACATATCATATCATCTAGTGCTATTTATCCAATGTACCAACCAACTGTATGTTTTATTCTGTATACTTTTATTGCAAAAATAAGTAGACTTAAGTATGTTTCTTCAACCCCCTCCCTTTTTCTAAAAATATAAACCTTTTTTTGTTGTTGTTGTAGTGTTCAAATTGATAAATTCTGATAAATCATTATAATTTATAAGGACTCAAATAACAGTAAGCAATAAAGATGGAAATAATCTAACATATACACCATCATATTCTAGGATGAGAGTGAAGTGTGTCATGTAGTAACTTTTTGTGAAGCTCTTGATGATATGCTTGGGGGAGGCATACCCCTGCGTGCAATAACAGAAATATCAGGGACGCCAGGTATTGGGAAAACACAGCTCTGGTAAGTCACTGTTTGGGTATTATTTACCTATATTTGAGTTTGCAGAGAGAGATGGGACTTTTCTTTTCTATTTCTTGCTCTATTTTTTATCTTTCATTCTTCTTTCCCTTTTGCCTTCATATGTTCTTGATGTTCATTCTCTTTTGGTATATCTATTGTCATCATCATTTTTATTGATATTGTTGTTATTATTGTTATGAGTATTTTATATTCTCATCTTCAAAAGAATGTTCAATTTTAATATGGAAGGCTTGTTTGAAATTGTGCACCTAAACCAAATACTTTATATAAACATATGTCCCCAGCCTGCAAGCGTGTGTGTCTGTACAACTTCCCGAGAGTGTGGGTGGCGTTGGAGGAGAGGCCGTTTTTGTAGATACTGAAGGTAGTTTTACTGTTGGGAGACTAAAAGGTAAAGTATATTTAAGGGTCCTTATTTTTTAATGTATTATATTTAATGCTTATTTATTTATTGATTGATTTTTAAATGATTATCTATTTTCATTGGTTATATATTACATTGGTATTTGATTTACAAAATGAGTCTTTGACTTATTAATATTTTGATTTTGTTTAACAATTAATTTATCTTTTTTTTCTTCTTCTTCTTCCTCCTCCTCCTCCAGATATGGCAGGTCATGCAGTAGAACATGTTCAGAACATTGCAGGAGATGAAATAGATGTGTCTTCCTTTACAATTGAATCAATTCTCAAGGGAGTTCATTACTTCAGGTATAGTTTAGCAAGGAAGTCTGTTTTATGAGAAAAAAAATTGCTTATGTTGTCTTTAAAGTAATTTTGACTGAGATGAATATTAATAAAGTACTCAGTGAATTGGCTAATCATTTGTCTTTCTAAACATTTACCAAAATGTTTAGAAATTTAATAAATAAATGTTCTCATAAAATTAGATTATTAAGAAAGAGAAAAAATCATGATTGCGTGAGTTAAACTTTATCCCACAGATGTCACAGTTACATTGAGGTTCTTGCTGTGATACGTCACCTGCCGGTCTTCCTTCAGTCACACCCAAGACTGAAGCTTTTCATCATTGACTCCATTGCTTTCCATTTCCGTCATGACTTCCCGGACATGATGGCCCGAACAGGTCTTTTGTGCAGGATAACACAGCAACTGATACAGCAGGCTACCAAATTTAATATGGCTGTATGTTAGTTTTACATTTGTAAGGAATATGCAGATATTGAGACTTCAGAATTCTTTGCTCACAAACAGTTAACATCATAACAAACCCTGTAGGCTTTATCAACAGGATACAAATGTATCTTTTAGTACATTTAATACATTATCTGATCCTTACACATGTACATGCATACTTACAATGTATTTCAGTCCTTCCAATCACTTTGTAAACTGTTTATATATTCAGAATATATTGATTTACATAAACTACAGGTTCAAAGAAATTAAAGACTATTCAAGCATTTGGTATATTATATATGATCAAAAGAGGAAAAGATTCAATCACTTCCATCACAGATATATTCACCTTGTTTGCAACAGGTAATTGTCACAAACCAAATGACCACAAGAATAGAGAGTGGTGGATCCCAGTTGGTAGCTGCCCTAGGAGAGACTTGGGGTCACTGTCCAACCATGAGACTGACTCTACATTGGTCAGGTAGAGTGCGAGTTGCTTCTCTCACAAAGGCCCCACACAGGAATAATGCTTCTGTTTATTATCAGGTACGTGAAGAGAATGAACATCTAGGATTACAACTAGAATATTAAATAAATATACAATGCTTGAACATAATCATAAAGAAAATTACACTATTTAAAAGAGTACTAATAGTGTAATTATGAAAACTACATTAAGTTTGACTTGAGAAGAGCCCCTTCCTCATGGTGAGTTATTCCTTTCACCCTGGTCTTCAGCTGAAATTCTCATGTCAGTATATTCCTGTCACCCTGGCCCTCAGCCAAATTTTTCCATGTCTGGATGTTCACACCATGTGGCCCTCAAGTCATCACCCAGATCCAAAGGGTTAAAAAAGGACCACATGTATGCATGCAGACCAGGTCTCTGTGGTTTAAAAATACCTTATACTACTCTTATTTTTTCTTTTATTCCATATATTATTTACAGATTATGTTAAAACTTTTTTTTTTCTTTTCAGATAACGAAAGCTGGCATTCGTGATATAACTCCCTTTATGACTGATACAAGTACTCCATTGATAATGGATTCTCCTGACCGAAAAAAGAGAAAATTGAATACTTAAATGCAATTTTACCGTAAAGGTCTTACTGCTGTGGTGAAAAGGCCATATATTGTCCTTTTATGTATTTTTTAGTCATAGCTGTTAGATATAATCTGTAGTATTTTCTAATGAGCAACATAGATATGTTTTAGCAAAGGAATTGTTTTTGTTTATTAAAAAAAAGAAATAAAACCATATATATGCCTTTTTTCTCAGTAAAGATGAATAGTATGATTGTCCATTGAAATAACTGGCACACATTAAGTATATTTTGAACCTATATCATTCATTTCATACAGAAAATATGTAAATATATTTAATTCAATACCTTCCTGTCAACAAATGTATGGCAATTCAACTTGGGTGGAGAAAGGAAAGTTAGAGTAGAATCTGAAAGAAAAGTACAGGAAGTGCACAAGTAAATTTTTTGTTGTTCCTGTTCTTACACAGTTTGAATGCAATGATCACTTGTTTACGTACTGACTTCCCCATTCCTTGGAATTTGTGGGAATATGTGTTTCTCTTTTTAATACTATTAATTTTGACATTGTTATTATTCTTATTGATATTATGATGATTAAAATGTTATTAAAATAATAACAATTAAGACTATAAAATGATAAAAAGGAAACTTAAAAAATCAAGGAAAAGGGTAAACAGGTGAGATATCCTACATCCTGACTCCTAGGCGACTCAGTATTTGTAGAGCTTTCTGTGTTAAAAGACAATAGATGAACTTTTATTGCAGTGGGCATAACCATAAGTGCAAGTGTATAATTGCACTGATATTTAGATATTTACTAAAATGTTAAGGGGGGTGGGGGCAAATCTTTCAAAAGGGAATATCTCTGTTTATATTTATTTCTTTTGACTGAAGATGGTTATTATTTCTGCCACACTGAGATGACACTTCCTTAGCTTGTTTGTAATAATTTTCTTCAGTCTCCTGATTGAGTTTCCTCAATATTTGCCTGATTTCTGGTCTGCATAGTCAAATATATAAATTTGCATTTTGGAGAATTTTTAAAACATACTCCTATTTTGAGAGTGCAGTGGAAAAATGAGATAGAAACTAACAAAAGCTCTTCTGACAAAACTTTGGATCACAGTTATTTCAGTCTATTTCTCCCCTTCCCACCTCACTGACTTTGTTGCCTTTGAAATTAATTTCCCATCTCTATGGGGTAATTCTATCACCAACTCCTATGGCCAATCCCTAGAATACTTCCTCTTCACAATTAACCTTATTCTTAATTCAGATCACCCCACACACTGACATACACACACAATCTTCTTCATGCATTGATTTCTCTCTGTGCTGCCCTTCTCTCCATTTAGATTTCCACTGGTCAGTTCTAGACCACTTTCCAGTTCTCCTATCTCCTACTTCATATGTACCACTTCCTAACCCCCCACACTGGTGCTTTGACAGATCTGACTGGTGTACCTTCACTTCACTCTCTACTATTCCTACCCCAACATCCCCCTTCTAGTCCATTTCAGATATGATACAATATTTTGCAAATACAGTTCTAGGAGCTGCCTATAGAGCCATTCCTTGAACCTCAAGACCTTATACCTCCAAATGTGTTTCATGTTGGAAATCAGATTACATCAAAGCACTTTGCTTAAAATGTGCAGCCTGGAATAGTTACTGCAACAAACAAGGCATCCCTAATCAACTATCAGCCCTTATTGCCTTTAAAAGAGCATCTACCTATCTTTGTCATAAAATCCAGGACAGTAAAACAAATAGCTGGCAAAATTATTTCCTCATTTAAAACCATCAGGGAACGTACCCCCATCATCTTCACCCTATCCTCTGCTGAGTCCTATAATCCTCCTTTTTCTTCCTCTGAACTCAATGCTGCCTTACAGTCATGCCACAACACTCATGAAGGCCCTGATGGTATTCACTAATGTATGCTCCAACACCTTACATCTTCCTCTCTATCCTTCCTATTTACTATTTTCAAGCACATATGGACATTAGGAAATTTTCCTCCTCATTGGTGAGAAGCTCTTATTCTCCCCACTTGAAATCCTCATTGGTGAGAAGCTCTTATTCTCCCCTCTTGAAATCCAATAAATTGGGTACCCTCCCTCAAGATTACTGCCCTATTGCTCTAACTAGCTGCTTATGCAAACTACTAGAGCAAATGGTTAACTTCTGCTTAATGTGGTATCTTGAATCTCACTATCTTCTCTCTCCTTCTCAGTTTGGTTTCTGCCTTGCTAGAAGTATAGCTGATCTCCTTGCTCATTTTGAGACATATATTACATCTGCATTTGCAAACCATGAATCCATATTAGCCATAATCTTTGACCTAGAAAAAGCATATAATACTACTGGTGATACCATAATCTCCAAGAATTGTTCTCCCTAGGCATGCACTGAAACATGGGTGTCTTTATAAAGTCTTTCCTCTCCAAATGCACATCCCAGGTCAAAATTGCCTCTTCCACATCATCATCCTTTCCTGTTTGAAGGCAGTGTGCTCAGCACTGCCATTAATGACATTGTCTCAGTTTTACCACCAGGAGCCTGATCATCACTATATGTTGATGATTTAATCATCTTCGCCTCTGGTACATCCATACCAAATCTCCACCAATTCCTTCAATCTGTAATATCTTCAGTATCTTCAAGGGCCACTAACCATGGCTTCCACTCTCCTACCTCCAAATCTTAATCCCTCCTTTTCTCTCTCGCACGTGTAGGTCCCCTACCTCCACTCTTCTTATATGGTGCTCCACTCCAAATAACATTCCTCTGGCAAATTCTTTGGTGTTAATTTTGACTTCAAATCATCCTGGCGAAGCCAAATCTTTTATATTAAAGAAAAAGGTCACTGCTGCCTCCATCTTACAAACCATATATCCTGTGGCTGAGATTACAAAACTCTTCTCCATCTTCTTGTTACCTTGATCCTCTCACTCTCGATTATGGATGCCTCAACCTCCCTCCTTGCTCATCTTGATACAGTACACCACAGTGGTCTTCCTTTAGCCCTTAGGCACCTTCTGCTCCTCTCCATTTGAGAGCCTATACACTGAATCAGACATGCCATCTCTCTCTCCGACGCAATGCTTGATTCCACCAACTTTCCCTCACCAAACTATCCCATGATTCCTGCTTCCTACCTTTACTTCTTCTCCACATTTACCTACTCCATTTTCCATTCGCATGCATACCCTCCTCTCCCATTCCCCCTTTCCCCATCTCCAACCTCTTCCATTTTTTGTCCATCCTGTCCCTCCATGGTTTATTCCTTACCCCATATTTGCTCTTCTGTTTTCCCTGACCCACCAAAATCAGACCCCCCCCCCCCCCGCTGTCCTTCTCACCCATTTCCTTGACCATGTCTCCATTCATTCCTCCAGTAATCATGTTTACACTTGATGGCCCCAAATCCACCTCCGGTGCTGGTTTCACAGTAACCTTTCCAACTCGCACTTTCAAATGCCCCCTTCCTCCTGAATCCAGTGTCCATACTACAGAACTGTATGCACTTTTTTTTTTTACCTTAAAACACATATACACACTCCCTTCCTCTTTCAATATTTTACTGACTCCCATAAGTCATTAACTATCATAATGTCAATACACTCGGACAATCCCCTTGTTGGTAAGATCCAGAACTGGTTGTTCTTCCTGTCCACATGACATAAAACTATCAGATTTTGCTGGGTACCCAGCCATGTTGGAATCCCCAGCGATGAACAGGCAGATACTCTAGCACGCTACGACGCAATGTCCACATCACACCAACCATGTTTCTCATGTATTCCAGCCACGGATTATTACCCTCACTTTAAGACCTTCCTGTATACCCTATAGCAATCTTCCTGGTCAAATCTCCACACTAATAAATTACATAATGTAAAATAATCAATCTCCTCCTGGTCAGCTCCATTTCATGTTGGGAGACAGCTCTCGCCCGCTTATGTACCGGCCACACCTGTCTTTCTGATGTCACGTTCTGATCCACCCCTATGTTCCCTATGTAATGTCCCTCTTTCAGTTCCACACATTTTGTTGTCCTGTCCACGCTTTGATGCAGCCCTTACCTCTTCTTTCCCCCACCTATCCTCCCTTCATCCACCTCCCAGCCTATCAGACAGCCTTACAGAATCTCACTTTCTGCTTTGACAACCTCAGACACAAAAATACATATCCTTCATCATCTAATCCCCTTACCTAACCCTACCTCAATTCATTCACTCAACAACTCCTTTACCCATCTTTAACCTTTTCAATATTAAGCCTTTGCCGATGGGTGGTATTCATAGCGGCCCGGGCCCCGCTGCCATGGGCTCATATCGTCACCCTAGCATGCGCGATCGTTCATGCCCAATACCAGCATCCCTTGCCTTTTCTTCGTAATACTGAGAACTTATGTTGTATTTTTTTTCTTGTATTGTTTTGCTAAGGTCTCTATTTGCCATATTTCTGATAAATCAAGACTGTAGGTTTTGTTGTATTTTCTTTTGCATTTTTTTCCAGTTATTTTATAAGATAAACTTTAGTTTCAACAGGTTTATATTATCACTTCCATACAGATATAATTTTATGTTCAGTGTTTTTATACTTTTTTTCCCGTTCGTTCATTTCTTCTTCTTCCCCAATCCTTCACTTGACTTGACATTTTGCACATCTATGTCACACTTTCAGCCTCCTTCCACTCCCGCAACACTCACAAATACACTTACGTACATGTAAAACACACGTATGCTCACGTACACAAACAAACACACACACACGCTCACAAATGCATACAAACAGAGACACAAACACGCATGCACACACTTCCACTCAATCGCTCATCGACTCGAATTACCGATCAGACACGTATGCATACGGACACGCACACGTACTCAACGAACGCATGGATGAATGCACACGCACACATACATAATGTATATATGTATTTATATAAAAAAAAAAAAATCATGGCATGGCCATACATGCCCTGGAATACGGGACATGCGCACCATGGCATGTATGTACATGCCACCCGGCATATAGTCCAGGCATGTATGTACATGCCACCCGTTGGCAAAGGGTTAATCTTGCATTAGAAAAGTAATGTGTAGCAGTATTTCACAGATCATGACATTATGAAGTGTTGTGCATTGTCCCCAAGAATATATAAATAATGGTTAATGGTTAACCCGTTGCTTCCCAGAGAAAATGGGTTCACTTGGCTTCTGCTCAGGGGAGTATGCGAGGCAAACAGGATTGGTCTCGAGCCTTTTTCAGACCTGGCTGGTGCATAGCACTCACTGTGCCACACTCTCAAAGTAATATATGTGTGTGTGTGTGTGTATGTGTGTGTGTGTGTGTGTGTGTGTGTGTGTGTGTGTGTGTGTGTGTGTGTGTGTGTGTGTGTGTGTGTGTGTGTGTGTGTGTGTGTGTGTGTGTGTGTGTGTGTGTGTGTAGATTTTTTTTTTTTATTATTATTATTATTATTATTTTTTTAACAGTATATTCATGTATATACATGTATGTGTATATATATAAATATATATAAATATATAATATATATAAATATATAATATATATATATATATATATATATATATATATATATATATATATATATATATATATATATTTTATATATATATATACACAAATCACTATACGCAAAGCACTTTTAATGTTTTTACATATTCAGAGATAAACAACATTTTTGCAAATATTTTTACAAAATAAGACATTGTATTCAGTGATATATAAGGCTCCCACCACTACTTCATACATAGGCAGACTGATCTTGTAAACAGGTTCATATTAGTAGCAAGATAGCCCCTTGTTTTGGTGCATGACATCTTCAACACATGCAAATTATTTATATGCTAAAATTTGCTTTTATACAAAACAATAGCCCACATCCCATTCTCCCTCATGCAATGCCCCAGGGCATGTGGCATGGGCACGAGGGCTTCTTATAAAGAACAGCATTAAATGTAATGCATGCTTCATTATAACATGACGTGAAGGACCTGTCGCCCAGAGCTGCTCCCAAGTCAGCTGTGGCATGAAAAACACATCAACTGGAGTGATAACCAAGTCAGCCATGATGTGAATTAATTTACAGAAAAATTCCTGCCACGTTAACATCTAAGGTCATGAGTGGTGAACTCAAAATATAGTGATAGCATGAGGCTTGGGGGCAAAGCCCCCAGGTAAGTAAGTACAATATGTCATGAAAGGTCATATGGCACACTATGGTAAAGCAAAGTAGTGAAAAGGGTTAGGAATGAGATAATGATTTGGGTAAAGTTACAAGTTGAACAGGTACTAGAGGGTAGCATAGTAGTGAAAAGGGTTGAGAAGGGAGTTGATCCTACATCTTAGGAAGTGGATAGATGGGATTGAAAAAGTGAAGGGAAAACAAGAGGAGAGGGAAAGAAAGAAAGAAAGAAAGAAAGAAAGAAGAAAGAAAGAAAGAAAGAAAGAAAGAAAGAAAGAAAGAAAGAAAGAAAGAAAGAAAGAAAGAAAAAGAAAGAAAAAGAAAGAAAGAAAGAAAGAAAGAAAAGAAAGAAAAGTGGTGTTTCCCTACACTGGACCTCAGTATCTGTCTATGCCACCCTACAGTAACAACTGGTATTGCATTGGGGGGAAATATAAATAAAAGAATGGAATTCATCCTAGATACCTGCTAAGTTTACTAATTATTGTGTACTAATATGGGGGGGGGGATGAGGGCCAAGGCTAACATTGGGCCTGTCCCCATATTGTAACCCCCCCCCCCCTGACAACAATGAGCAGGGGATTGGGGGGGGGGGGGCATGATGTGAACCACACAATTCAAACACTAACACTAGGTTTACTAATTATTGTGTGTTTTTTTGCCAAAATTTTCTGACAAAGTGGTCTAATACACAGGCTCCCAGTGTCAAGGTGTTCAGGTCTTCCCCTGGTAACCTTCTTGCCTGATCCTGCTACAGCAACATCTTTCTCATGTACTGCCAGTTTATCTAATTCTCAAATTCTAAAGCAGAATAATAAATAAAGCTTAAGTAATTATTTTCAGACTGTCTTTGAAGGTGAGTGAGATTCTTACTTCACTTTCTTCAGTGAGAGAAACTACAAGTATATTTGTGTGGATGCTTGTGTCAACACCATAAATAAATAAAAGACTAGTCTTCCTATATTCCTAGAGATGACAAATGGATTGTTCCCTGAAAATTACCAGCATAGTGCTATTAAGCATTTCACTATGGAAAAGTAATCAATACCTTTCCTATTGATTATTCATTTTATAGTTTTGTTATAGTTTTACAGCAGCAACAGCCTTCAGAAGTTCTCAGCAGTACTAGAACTAAATAGTATCAATAATAGAGGTAATGCTACAATGTGTAATAATGTTATTTGCAGTGTCAAGAATTTTAATTTTTCAAGTTTTCTAAGGAGTGGAAGGGGAACATGTATACACATATACAGGTCATACATAAATCAATCTTGTGTTGTAATTGGTTTAATATTCCATCTTTTACTACATATATAAATAGTGAGCTTCAATTATGTTGTAGTTCTGGAATTCATATGAAAACAAAATCACAATCTGTTTCCGATGTATTTCACTTATTTAAAATGTTTATATACAAGAAAAATATTCCATGGAACAGGAATAATATGCTACATCATGAAAGTGACCTCACCTGTAAATATTACATGTAATCAACTTAACTGAGATTGATAAGGACAACACTGGGTCACTATTAGCTCTACCTAAACCATGGGCTTTGCATCTTGAAGCTGGAACCAATAGCCGCACTCACAGCGCTTAGACTCGCCCTTCTCCAGCCACATCCAGTTGATGCTGGTAGCGTCCTCTTCACAAATGCAGCCAACTAATCGCCTCTCGTAGAAGGAGGGGACAGTTGTTGGGTTGGTCTGGTCTCCACTCACACGTTTGTAGACCCTCATGTCAAAAGGGTTCTGAAATAATAAGGCAAGTTTGTTAAAGTTAACCCACTAGTACCAGATACAAGTATACTGTCCACTATAGTTTTGTTTTGCTAATGTATATATAGAGCTTCAAAAGTACTCACTTACCTAGGAGTTAATTACTATGCCTACCAGTTACCATCAGTTTATCCTATTCTTGAGTTTTTTTTTTGGTTTCTACTATAATTTTAATAACATTCTTATCTTCCTCCTTATCTTTATCATCATTAATATCAGGTTATTAACTCAATGCTGCTAGGACCTTGTAATGCTCACTGTAGTTCTATTTTGTGAAATGTTTACACAGATGGGTTTATAAAGTGCTCAGCCCCAAGGAGGCAATTGGTAGTCTATGTGATGTCCCCCCCCTCCCCCTTCAATGATTTTTCTTCTCTTTTTAATTACCTAATACTATTAACAATGATGCTATTATCAACGTCATTATCAATGACATTATGACATGTTTGTTATTTACCAATCCCAATGATGATAAAAATTAACCCTTCAATGACAGTTTCAGAAATCTCTCGGCATCAATAACTGACTTCTGGCAACTGTCTTGCCAACTGGCCCTAGAGTCCATGTAATGGAACTTTCCGCTTGACTCACTTCAGCGTGTCACAACGCCTATAGCCATACCCGGCATAATAGGTCGGTTTGTCATGACAGTTATAGGCGTGGCCCAGCAGATGTGGGTTAAAAACACTATTTCCAAAAATCAAGAAAAACTGTGAACAACTAAGACTTTTGTGACTAAGCACTTGTTGAGCCATCTTTGTATAAATATAATTAAACTAAACTCCAAGTGGACATGCAATTTATGTATATGCTATCCCTGATGACACTGGATTAACAATGTGATAAAATGAAAAACTTTCCTTTGAAAAAACTCAAGGAATAGGGTAAATAGGTGAAGTCAGATAGGAACAGTAATTAAAATCTTGGTGACTAGTCCTTCTATATATAAACTTCAAGTGGGGGGTAGGGGATACTCAGGCATTACTATGATAGTACATGTAAACTAAAGAAACTGTAAATACAAATACAGTTTTTGCCTGCAAGTCCACTGTTATATGTTCACTATATTCATGGCTATGTATATTTATTTAAATGTCAGACATAGATGAATTTTAATACAAAAAATTAAAAAAAGTAATCAGCCAAAAACCATCAAATGTCAGTTAACTGAAAACAACTTGATAAAAAAAAAAAATTGTTTCCTGACTAAGCCTGCTAAGTCTGAAAGGTTCTCTTCTTCCAACACATTAATGGTTTGATTACCTCATTACCAGCTGCCTTAGACAACAGTTCCTGCTTCTCCAAACCAGTAGCATGCTCCAAGGGATCAGCCATCACTGTTGAAAGGAGAAAAACAAAGGAATTAGATCTTAATATTCTTTACATTACCCAATATTAATTTTATGCAATAATACAACATTTAAAAAAAATCACTGTTAACCCTTTTCTGCTGGGCAACGCCTATAGCTGTTAAATCGGCTCATCATGCTGTGTTGCAACGCACTAGAGCGAGTCCGGTGGAAAGTTCCGCTGCATGTAGCAGATTCCTAGGCCAAACAGCAGGACTGTTGCCAGATGTCACTGCAGTCAGTGATGCCCAGAAACCATTAGTGAAGGGTTAAAATCCAATCTTAGGATAAGATATTCAACATAATCTACTATTGGATTCTATCAAGCAAGTATGCAAATAACATCTAGTTTCAACAGTGTACAAAGCAAATAAACTTTAAATCTTATTTAAAGTTTATTTCAATAAGTAAAGTAGTCATTGCATTGAGAGAATGAGAATATGTAAATGACTCAGTTATACGTGATTATCAGCAACTGAAAACGAAAAAAATCACAAAAGGCATGTAAAAACATCTTGGATATTAACTTGGCTTGTTTTCTTACCTTTAATACATAAATCTTTGAACCCTAAAGCCTTTGCCAATCATACATAATTTCAGATATTAAATACTTATCAAAAAGAACAAATTACAAAGAACACAAAGTATCCCTTGACTATGGTGAAGCCTTCCACTCCATTAGAAATTCCAAGTTTGTTTTGCCAAAGAAAGTAGTCCACAAGTCTATCTCAAATTACATTCACTGTCAACAACACTGGGTGTTTACTGGAAATGTCGCAGATATTGCTACTTACCCCCCCCCCCCCCTTTGAAAATTTGCATAGACCTGTTTTTAAATTATCTAATGTATGTATCTGTATTTAGCAATCCCATAGAAAAAGGAAAGAATTACATAATTATAAAAAATTTAGGAATAAGTCAAAAAGGAAAGAATTACATAATTATAAAAAATTTGTCACTCAGGGACTAAGTTCCCTTCTTCACTTATCTGCTAAGTCAATGCAAACAAATCGTGCAACTTGGAAAATAGAAGAAAGGATAGTAGTACAAGTGGGACTATCACTTAAACACATTGCACGTCATGTAGTATTACCATGATAGACTCTGGCACTCGCAAATCATAAAATACCAATATATTTCTTTCAGGAAAGTTCTAGCTATCTAAATATTTTTACCACACAACCAAAAAAGACAAAGAAATTCAATCATGAGTGCACACATTATTTTGATAAGCCGAATAAATAACTGCATGAAATTAATAAATGTAAATATACCTTCAGTTCATTTTTCTAGCTTTGGCAATAGGCAATTTAAAAAACATTCACACTCGAGAACAAGAATCGGAGGAGATGTGTGTATATGGCATATGTCGCATACACGATATTACAGTAAAGCTAGTGCGCACTATAGTGTAAGACAAAATGGTATAAATAAATCTTAGTAGTTTACATATTGTTGCTCATAAAGTCCATTTGCATGCATTTAAAAACATGTTTCACACATATTTAACTCTTGGAGGTGTAATAACAGTATTAAAGTCCACAGGACATAGATGTTTAAATAAATGTGCTTTCACAGATGTCATTAGTATGGAAAGGCAATTTAAACAAACCATTCAACTCAGAACAAGGAATTCAGGAAAATAATGTGTGATACTATCTATTGTTTGATACACATTTACAAGTAATTTCATGTTGCTATACTATAGTTTAAATCAAAATGGTATAAAGTAAATTTAGTGTGATGTCATTATATGGTGCATTAATATGCAATTTGCCAATGCCATTGGCTACAAAAGTCATGTTGTCACACACGGTATTTGAACTTGTGTGGAGGGTGTAATGAACCAGTGAAATGTCCACAGGACCATAGACTTGTTTAATAAAATAGTGCCTCAAGTGCAATAGTGGAAATGTGATATAAAGCAACACATCTACATATTTTTCTTCATGCAGCATCAGAGTTCTACCCATTCTCTGGTTAAATTAGGTATTTATTTATTTATTTTATTTTATTAATGAATAATACTGGTTAGGAGAACACATCAATCAGAAGGGGGTCCGAGAGCATAGCCCCTGAGTTAGGAAGGTTTTTGTTTTAAACGGTTCCCAGCTAGGGAAGTATGATCGGGAGGGGGTCTAGGGTGGAGCTCCCAGGTTGGTAAGGTTTTCAGTTTGTATGGTACTCTAGGGAATATATACATTGTAGTGTATAAATCCCACAGGGTTAGGTTAGGTTGCTTTATTGGTTAGGATGCATTGTACGATTACCACAGAGGATGTGGATTGTGTAATCTCATAGACAAAATTTGGCACGGGTTTTTGAAAGATAGGCTTTTTAACATTTCATAAATCACTTTAAATTTCTGCAGGTTCCTATTGACATCCAGTGCCATCCATAATCCCCTCCCCCCCCCTTCAACCCCTGGTTCCCTATGCATCCCCCAAGATTGTTGGGTAGAGGCAGTATATAAAAAAAAATCTGATTTTGGAACTTAGTCTCTGGAGGGTGTGTCGATCTCAATAACAATTACCAATACCAGTGAGAAATGCTTATTTTAAGTGTGCTGCATTGATTCCGGGTCATTTTTAACGCCATATAGTGTATATACAATAACAGATTAGTATCTATCTCAGCCTGATATGAGCCCATCAAGTGCCCCAAATGCCAAAAAAAGTGATTAGAAACCAAGGAATTGTGACCATAGATGTAAGCGAAGAAAAGTTTGGTGTTTCACTATATAAAGGTATGTGGTTTTACCCTGGGGGTCCAGGGGGCAGAGCTCACTGACTAGGGAATATATAGATTTTTTCTTAAACCCACGAGGATCAAGGGGGTGTAGCCCCCTGGCTAGGCATATATGTAGTAAAATATATTATATATATATATATATATATATATATATATATATATATATATATAAATATATATATATATATACAGGTTTGTATATTACTAGGGGGGGTCCATGGGGTGTAGCCCCCTGGTTTCTGGATTATGTGAAATCCTGTAGATTTTAATTGAATGATGGGTTTGATTCACGTAGTTTACTGAAAATTAGCACGTCAGTCTGTAGACTTTCAAAGATGGCGGGGACGTCTGTAGAATTTCATTAGTCATTTTAATAGTTTTTTTTGGAAAATTTTCCATGCATGTCAACCAGGAGTACAGTAAAATAAGTGTATGGAGTGATTACCTTAATGAAAACTAAGACCCTTTTCATCTATGGCAAAATGTGTGCAAATAAAAAATAAGGGAGATATAGGACAGTGTTTTGGTAATTATTTATGCTATTCTGTACAATAACCTTGTGCGCATGCACATTTTGCCACCAGGAGATTTGACAGGCCAGCAGGGCCATTACGCCGTGAAACGCTGGTGAAAAATGTTGCATTTCCAGTGCTGCGTCGATTCCAGGTCATTTTTAAAGTCCTTTTGTGGATATACTGGACAAATAGACATTAGTTTCTATCACAGCCTGATATTTGAACCCATCCAGTGCCGCAAATGCTGAAAAAAGTATTGTACGATTACCACAGGGGATCTGGATTATGTGAAATCCCATAGATTTTTACCGAACGATGGGTTTGGTTCCCGTAGAGTATTTCGAAAGTTGGTGCGTCGGTGCATAGAGTTTGAAAGATGGCAGCGACTTCCGTAGAGTTTCATTGTCCGATTTAAAGCGTTTTTTGTGCTTGTTTTACATATTTATTTCAGCCTGTTTTACCCCACAATTTCCCTGATCTACTTCATGCCCTCCCCTGCTATCAGGACTTATCAAATCACATCAAGATTGTCGGCTGGAGAATGTAACTGAAAATATCATGATTCATTCTCATCTCACGAAAACAAATCTGATAATATAAATATTGTCTGGGAAGACCCGGTTGTCATTTTCAATAAATTAACCTAAAAATCAACTTTTAAACATTTTATATATCACTTTCTTTGATTTCTACAAGTTCCTATTGACATCCAGTGCCATACATTAACCCCCCTCCCCCCCC
This sequence comes from Penaeus monodon, assembly GCF_015228065.2. Lineage (NCBI taxonomy): Eukaryota > Metazoa > Arthropoda > Malacostraca > Decapoda > Penaeidae > Penaeus > Penaeus monodon. The sequence continues at coordinate 42,191,996 of NC_051390.1, read as the reverse complement.
CTCAAACCGAGTCCCTCACGCATCCCTCAAGAATGTTGGGTAGAGGGGGGGGGGGGCAGATTTTGGAACTTCGTCTCTGGAGCATCGCTCTTGGTAACAATTACCCCTTGATGGAGGGGGGGGGGGGTCATCTTAAAATAAATGTTTTCTCTAGTTTTAAAATCAAAGTTTGTGTACAGAGCCTGTGTGGTTTGGATTTTGGGTTCACGCGTTACCCTCATTTTGGACTTTGTCTCTGGAGGGTGTGTCACTCTCAGTAATAAATACCACACCGCTGAATAAATTTTGAACTTGACCTTGGTTGTAAAGAAATTACCTTTTTCTTTTTCATAATTGTCTCGGATTTTCTTATACATTGTTACCAAATTACTAAGTAGCACCAATTCCTTGCTATTAACTTGCTAAGGGAACACATACATGAAAAGCACCTCATTTTGTTCTATCTATTATAAGCAAAGTTTACCTTGTTCCATACAGCTATGTGGAACAATCTATACTGGGAATTTCCTACAGAAAACCTCAAAATCTTTCAAAAAGCAAGCCACTATCTCTTTACCCATTTTTACCCATTCATTCTGCTTTATCTCACAATTTCCTAATCATACTTCAAACCCTGCCCCACTATCACTTATCTTAACCAGAAGTAACAACTTGAGCAAGATTTACCATAACACCGAGTAAGAAATACAGCGGACTGAAATGTTTATTTTGTCTTGAATAAATATCTTGCTGGTTTATGTTACCCTTTGAATGTGTTAAGTGGAAAATATCTCAATTGACTTCACACGCTTGATAAGGAGGGAAAAAAATATCCTGAAACTTTAGATAAGCAAGAAAAATCATTTTCCTGCTGATAAACCCCGATAACACGAACCCGGTTCTTTTAATCGTCTGCACTAATTACATAGTCATGTGATCTTATCCATCATAAAAGCTATCAACTCCCCATAATAACTCCAGACTCACAATTCCCACATAAAACCGGCTCCTAAAACCTACAACCATATCCCTAGAAGCCCAAATAACGAATTAACCAAAAATCCAGGCCACGGTCACGTACACCTATGTCCCGGCTGGAAATTTCTCGTCCGAATTTCCACGGCCAAAACCCCTTCCAGCGACCATTTACACCAAACTTACTCTTGTTCGCAAATCTGACCGAGGTGAGCTGAACTCCCCGGCGGGAATTGAGGACCAAGGAGCGGGCGATGAGAGAGGCCATGGCGGAGAGCAGCGAGAGGCGGTCCTTGGCTCAGCTGGTCGAGACGGGATCTGGGAATTGCGTAAAGAAGGACCGCTGGTTCCATTCTCTAAAGCCCGCTTATTCGTGAAAAAAAAAATTAAAAAAATGTCAAAATCGTGGTGCAGAAATTATGTATAATAAAATTTGACCTGAATTTGGGGAGAAAATTATTTTCGGTGGTAAACTTTTATTAAGATTTTTTTTTATTTTATCGCCTATATTGTAATTAGATTCAAATACACATTAGTTTTATATATTCATATCGTATTTTATTTATTCGTAAACAAAACTTTAGAATATAATATTTCCATGGAAAATAGAACCATCTTTAGACAAGAAAACGTAAACAACAACAAAGAAGAGCGTTTGTGGTTGGTAAGTCCTTTTATCATTCAAAACTCAATAAAAGAAAGAAAGTCTTTAGATATGAAAGCTTATTTTACGGTTGAAAGTGTACTTAGCTAACAACATTTATCGTGTGATGTAACTAGGTATTTCGGATAGAATGTGTAATTACAATCATGGGTTCTGATTTAGATGCAGAGCACTCGAGTAAAAGGGATGTCCTTTATGTTTGTCGGAAAACCGAATCCAATTAATATATTCCCATCTTGGTGCCAATGATCGAACAGTACCTTGGTGATTGAGTCAATAAGAGTCCACGAAAAGGCATACGAGTGTGTTGGTTAAACACTGGAGCGGGCTATTCGTTTCAGTCCCCAGGGGAAGGTGAGGGGAGCTCTGCACTCCTAAACCAAATTATTAAACTGCTCGGGTAAGCCCTTCCCTGG
>NC_051390.1:42159962-42179962 GCF_015228065.2 Penaeus monodon | reverse complement strand
GAAAAATGGCCGCTATTAGTCTCTAATTAACATAAGCCGTAAAGGCAACAATATTGCTGGTGTTGTCATGGAGTCTTTATCACGACTGCCTTATAAACAAATCTGATAAGCCTAAATGACGTGTGCGCAGTCTGGCTGTTTTAAGATTCATACGATATCACTGTTAGATTAGACAACAGCGTAACAAATACAGAGAAAGAGATAGAAGTGAATAGAGTGAGAGATGACAGACGAGACATAGAAAGGAAAATGGGGTGGGGGGTGAGTGGGAGTTATGAAATATAAGAGCTTAGAGAGAGAAGGAAGAAATTAAGGAGAGTCATACGTATTATTCCCTTAATTAATCACCCCAACTTCACCCATGCTTTCCTTGTGAGTCGTTATTTAGCTATATTGTCTTATGGAAAAGGATTCATGATACGCATGCTTATATTTTAACATACTGAAATCAAATATAATGTTGAGTCGTTCGCTTGGAGCTGAAACTTGTTATATTACTGATAAAGATGGCCTAATTATGATAACAGCAAGATATTCTAATCACTTCTACAACGAAACGTACAAAATAATATACTTTCAGACAGTCCAAATTACACTTAATTGTATTCATGGAAATAGATAAATACATGGAAAAATCATGTAAAGGACAGCATTACATTTGGATGAGATAGTATTTTTGTACATTATGAAATAAAAAGTAATAACAATGATGATGATGATAATGATAACAACAATAATAGTAATAATAACAATGCTAGCAATAATAGTAATAATTATAACGATATGATAATAATGATGATACTAACAATAATAGTGATAATGCTACTACTACTACTACTACTACTAATAATAATAATAATAATAATAACAGCAATTATATTAACATAATAGTAATAATGATAACAATAGTAATAATACAATGATAATAACATAATAGTAATAATGATAATAACAATAATGCTAAAGATAATGATATTAATGATGGTGATAATAATAATAATAATAATAGTCATAATAATATAATAATAATGGAAATTATGATAATGATAATAATGACAATAATGATAGAAGAAGATGATCATTACAGTGATGATGATAATACTAAGAATCCTAGCATGATGGTTATAATGATAGTAATAGTAATAATGGTAATAATAATGAAATTATTAATGATAGTAGTAATAATGATCATGGTAATGGTAATACTGGTGTTAATAATAAATATGATTATAACAATAATCATAATGAAACTATTGATAATAATAGTAACAGTAATAATGATGATTATTATTATGATGATATTAATAATAATGATAATGATATTAATAATAATGATAATGATAATTAGTAATAATAATATTGATAATTACAATGATAATAATAAAAGTAATGATAATGATGATTATAATAATAATAATAATAATAATAATAATAATAATAATAGTAATAATAATAATAATAATAATAATAATAATAATGATAAAGATAATGATATTAATTTTTATTATCGTGATGATAATAATAATTATTGCTATCATAATGATAATAATAGTAATGATGATAATAATGATAATAATAATTATTGTTACTATCCTAATGACAATAATAATAATGATGATATTAATGATAATAAAAATAATGATGACATTAATGATAATAAAAATGATGATGATATTAATGATAATAATAATAATGATAATGATAATTTTATGATAATAGAAATATGGTAATAATAATAATAATAATAATGAAAATAATGAAAACGACATTACACCAACAAGAATGATAAATAATTTAATAATTATTACGATGATGCTGATAATGAATAATAATAATGGTAATAATAATGATGATGATGATTATGATAACAATAATATATAATGATAATGATGATGATGATGATAATAATAATGATAATGATGATGATACTACTACTACTATAATAATAATTATAATAATAAAAAATATGGTAATAATAACAATAATAATGATAATGACCACGGCAATAATACCAACAAGAATAATAATCTAAGTAATAACGATAATATTAATGATAAAATAAATAAGTAACATTAAATAATAATGATGGTAATAGTATATAGTAAAAAAAAATGAAATTTTTAAGGGAACAAAGAAATTAGAAAAAAACCTATTGATTTAAACTCTCCCCACAGAAAAGTTCGCCCCTATAATTTGTACATATGCTGACATACAATTAAGGTAATAATTAATGTTGGATGATTATATAGCAAAAAAAAAAAAATTTTGGGCAAGACTTGAAAAAATAATGCTATTATTTTGTGTGTTACTTTGGTTAGAAAGGGAGAAGTAATGAAAAAGAGGGAGTAAGGGAGAAGGGATATAGATGGGAAAAGAAGGGAAAGGGGAACGGAAAGGGAAATAGTAAGTAAGTAACGGGAAATTTAAAAGGAAGAGAGGAGAGGGAAGGAGTAAGGAAAGGGGAAGGGAAGGGAAGAGGAGAGAAAGAGAAAGAGAAGGATGAGAGAAAGGAAGTGAAGACGGGAAAGAAAGTGGAAGGGAGGAGAGAGCGAGAAGACGAAAGCGAGAGAGAAGCGAGAGAGCGGAGCGAAAGAGAGAGGGAGGAGGGAGGGAGAGGAGGGAGGAGAGAGAGAGACGAGAGAGAGAGAGAGAGGAGAGAGAGGAGAGAGAGAGGGGAGGGAAGAGGGGAGGGGAGAGTTAGGAGAGAGAAGAGGAGAGGAGGAGAGGGAGGAAAAGAGAGAGAGAAGAGAGAGAGAGAGAGAGAGGGAGAGGAGAGAGTAGGGAGGAGAGGGAAGGAGGGGGAGGGAAAGGGAGGGAAGAGGGAGGAAAGAGAGAGGGGAGAGGAGGGAGGAGGGGGGAGGGAGGGAGGGAGAGAAGGGACGGAGGGGAGGAGAGAGAGAAAAGAGAGAGAGAGAGAGAGAGAGAGAAGAGAGAGAGGGGAGAGAGAGAGAGAGGAGAGAAAAGGGGAGAGAGAATATATATTCTCTCTCTCCCCCCTCTCTCTCTTCTCTCTCTTTCTCTTCCTCCCTCTCTCTCTCTCTCTTCCTCCCTCTCTTTTTTTTTTTTTTACTCTCTCTCCTCTCCTCCCTTCTCCCCTCCCTCCCCTCTCTCTCTCCCCTCCCCTCTCTCCTCTCCTCCCTCCTCCCTCTCCTCTCTCTCTCTCCCCTCCCCTCTCGCTTCCTCCCCTCTTCTCTCCCCCCCCTCCCCTCTCTCTCTCCCCCTCCTCTCTCCTCTTCTCTCTTCTCTCCCCTCCCTCCCTCTCTCTCTCCCCCCCCCTCTCTCCCCTCTCCCCTCCCCCTCCCTCCTCTTTCTCCTCTCTCCCTCCCCTCTCTCTCTCTCTCTCTCCCCCCTCTCCTCTCTTTTCTCTTCTCTCTCTCTCTCTCCTCTCCCCTTCCCTCTCCTCTTCTCTCTCCTCCCTCTCTCTCTCTTTTCTCCCTCATCTCTCTCTCTCTCTCTCCTCTCCTCTCTCTCTCTCTCCCTCTCTCTCTCTTTTTCTCTCTCTCTCTTTTTCCCCTCCTCTCTCTCCCCCCCTCTCTCTCCCCTCTCCTCCCTCTCTCCCTCCCTTTCTGCCTCCCTCTCTCCTCCCTTTCCCTCTCTTTTTCCTCCCTCTCCCTCCCTCTCTCCTCCATCTCTCCCCCCTCTCTCTCTCCCCTCCTCCCCCCCCTCTCTCACTCTCGCTGTCTCGCTCGTTTCTCCCCCCCCCTCCCCCCCTCTCTCTTGCGGTCTATATTTCTTTCTCATTAGCCTTCTCGTCCTCTCCAGGCCAGTGGAGTGTACACGCTGTTTCCCTTTCACATTTCCGGTGTTCTGCGACATGGTGACGGACGGAGGCGGCTGGACGGTCATCCAGAGAAGGTTAGAGGTGGATAATAATGATAATAATAAAGGTGATAATGATTATGATAATGAAGATGATGGTGATGATGGTGATGGTTATGGTTATGGTGATGATGGTGGTGGTGATCTTCGCAGATAATGCGGCAGATGACCAAATAATCAATTTGATTTTGATAGTAATGATAATGATGTAGAAGCAATGATGATTATTAAAATAATGATGATAAGGAAGGTGAATATGACTATGGTAGTAATGCTAACCACTACTATTGGCAATAATAGTAGTTGCAGTAGTTGCAGTAGTAGTAGTAGTAGTAGTAGTAGTAGTAGTAGTAGTAGTAGTAGTAGTAGTAGTAGTAGTAGTAGTAGTATTAGTATAATAGTAATGATGAAGATGATGATGATGATGATAATAAATAATAAATAATAATAATAATAATAATAATAATAATAATAATAATATAAAAATAATAATAATAAACTTGATAATAATAATATGACATGATGATATAATGATACAAAAACCCAAACCCAAAACAAAACCAAACAAAACAATAATAATGAATAATATAATAATAATAATAATAATAATAGTAATAATAATAGTAATAATAATAATTATAATAACAATAACAATAAAAACAGCAATAATAATAACAATAACAATAATGCTAATGATCATGATAACGACAACAAAATCGATGACAATAACAACGAAGAATGATCGTACCCAAATCCTGAACCAACTCGCAGGATTCCGAAGGACATTCACGAGGACTTCAACCGGCCGTGGGCGGACTACCGACAGGGTTTCGGCGAACTGAGCAGCGAGTTCTGGCTCGGTCTCGAAGCGCTTCACCAACTCACGCTCAGTTCGGACTACGAATTGCGGGTCGATATGAAGGACTTCGAGTTTGGGTCCAAGTATGCGGTTTACGGGGTGAGGGAGAGGGTTCCGACGTTTAAGTTTTAAGCTGTTTTTGTGTCTGTCCGTCTTTCTCTGTCTCTGTCTGTCTGTCTCTGTCTCTCTCTCTCTCTCTCTCTCTCTTTCTTTCTTTCTTTCTTTCTTTCTTTCTTTCTCTCTCTCTCTCTCTCTCTCTCTCTCTCTCTCTCTCTCTCTCTCTCTCTCTCTCTCTCTCTCTCTCAATCCAAACATAGTTATTACCACTGCCTTAAAAAATTATAACCGCATTATTTTCTCCCCCCTAGGAATCAACCGGCTTTTGTAAAAGTATCAGATCCATATTCAGATTAAGTATTTTATTACTGTTTGCCCTATTATAATCAGGAGTACAGACGAGTAGAATGACCCCTAAAACTGCAAAACCATAATTTTGGCGCATTTTCAACATAATACCAATACCAGATACCACCTATTGGCAGGTGTTCCGTGTGGGACCAGAGAGCGATGGCTACCGTTTGACCGCCACGCACTACTCGGGCAATGCAGGCGATGCTCTGTCGGTGTTTCACTCTGGCAGAAAGTTCTCGACATTCGACCGCGATCAGGTGAGGTGCACCAGTTCCGAATGTCTATATTATTATTTGTTATACTTTCTTCAGGTCCTTACGTATTTCTTTCTTTATATATATATACATAAGTACACACGCACACACATACACAAACAATACATACATGTGCGTAGTTGTTTGTCTGTGTGTTTGTAACCAAACGCGAGTGGATCGAAGGAAGGAAGAGAGTAAGAGGGTCAAAGCTTAAGAGAATTTCTCCTGCAGGACACAGCGCGGAACAGAAGCTGCGCCCGCGAGAAAGAGGGCGGCTGGTGGTTCCACGCATGTTACGCCGCCCACCTTAACGGCGTCTACCCAGACGAACCTCAGAGGTAAGGGATATCTGTTTCTGTGTTAATTTTTCTTGCAATATTAATGTGCTCAGCACGGCATTATATTGTCCCCATAATACATTCTATCTTGAATTCATCTACTAATATAAGGTTCGTATTGGTTAACACCAATCTAGCAGCAGTGGCTCTGTCTGAGGAAGCATGAATATTTCTGCAAACAGTAAAGGAGGTGACATCCAACACACCATAAAGCTCACAAGAGCGGCCTGCATTGGCGAGGGTGTCTATGACCCTCCAGGCACAGAATTATTTTGGCTTTTTGAGATATGATGCAGAGTGTTAGCGGCTGAGGGTGATGTCCTTGCTTGTAGCTGTACGATACTGACCTGTTCTGCAGATGTCGCTTTGCGTCTCAAGAGCGGACAACTGGTTCCTCAGCTTGCTCATTCCCTTCTAGTGCCGATGTGGCCCATAATCAGTAGCGGCTCGCCCATAGGAGTTGCAAAACTGCAGTCCTCCTAAACATTGACTGTCAGGTTATGACTCCATCATCCCCACTAAAATGATATACAACAAATAAATAGTTCATAATAAAATATTAATTTATTAAAACGAGACAAAAATGCAAAATTCATTATATACTATAATGTAGAATTTCTTGGCATACCACGCAACGAGGAGCTGCATTTGGTGCAGTCCATTCCTTTAATCCCGTGTTCGGCTTGTTCTGTTTATGGGTCTACATCAACAGAATGCAAAGAAATTCCTCTTGTTTAATTATTTTTCTTTTGGTGACTGATTAACACTATTTACACGAGCCGCCATTGCCAAGAATCCTCCGTGCTATGATGAGCATAGTGATTAGGAGTCATTGAGGATATGTGCTGCAGGCTGTCGATTGCCCTAAAATCTGTATTTACCTCAAGGATGCTTGGGCTGCGGCTCCCACAGCAGTGACAGCCTCTACTTGGAGCAATGAGGTATTGGCAGATATCCACATGCACATATATCTACCCCTCCTGCATATCCAGCATCTGTAGTGCGGGAAATTGAAACTGAAGTATGTCATTATGCTCGAAGGTGTGATACCTGCACTGTGCCCCACCACTTCTAGAGTTTATCGAGGCGTTAGCGACTGACTCTTGCCAGTCTCATGATTGAAACTTGATCAAGAACTGTGCGTTTGCAGGACTGTGGCCTAGCCAGGGTGAAGGTAGTTCATATCCTGTGTGGGGGGTACACACACACACACACACACACACACACACACACACACACACACACACACACAACACACACACACACACACACACCACACACACACCACACACACACACACACACACACACACACACACACACACACACACACACACACACACACACACACACACACACGCACATACACACACACACACACACACACACACAATTTAATATTCAGTGGAACTTCCCATAATAGGCACCTCAAGGGACCCAGCCAAAAGTGCCAATTTCGAGAAGTTGCCAAGTACGAGAAGTTGGGGTTCAGCGCAACGCTTTCGGTCTGGACCGCGGAAAATCGCTATTAGGGAAGTTGCCAAGTCGGAAGTGCATATTATGTGAAGTTCATGTATATATATATATATATATACATATATATATATATATATATATATATATATATATATATATATATATATATATATATATATATATATATATATATATGTTACAGTCAAAGAGTGTAATCAGCCATTTCGTGTAATTGCTGAAAATTCCAGTCATATCATAAACCAGCTAAGATATTCAGTCATTACATGAAATGGTTGAGAATCATGGCTAAGATAATGATGTGATGATGAAAATAAGAAAGATGGCTAGAGAAGACAGTATTATAGAATTTATGTGGGGAAAATATCAAATTATATTCACAAAAAAAATAAAAATAAACCCACTACCTAATTTAAAAAACTTTATTCCAGGTGAAATACATACACAGGTACAGTCAAGTACATACAAATCACGGACATCAACAAATTTTAGACGACAATTTGACATTTACTTATTTCGACATATGACAACGGCTATTACACTTGAGATTAGCCTTGTAATCTTTACATCTGCTAGTACAACGCTTCTTACTTGCAGCACAATCACATTTAACAAATCTTTGTCCACCAGTAGTTGATTTCCTCAGAGCCTGTCGTAGGGAAACCACGTCTTCTTGGTTGATATCAGACAGAGTAAGAAGTCTCTGAGGACAAATATCAAACTGATTGCGGGAATACTTGGCCTTCAGAATCCCATTCTTCACGGCTTTTGTGTACAAATCATTGTTACTGCGGCCAATGATAACACCGAGGATGTTACGTCGATCTCCCCTTCCCCTATCCACCATGGGGATGGGCACAGCTAAATTGTACCCTTCTTCCCCTACCTTGAAGTCTATCCGGCTGCGTTTCACCATACGTTCAGCCTGGGAGAGTTGCGCCTCCCTGGCCCTCTTCCTCTGTTCTGTTATCTCACTCTGGTGTTTTGTAAGAGGTGAAGGTTGGGGGTCTTGAGCAGGTGTTGGCCGAAAGGTGGGAGCTGGTGCTGCAAATGCTGGTGGGGGCTGGGGTTCTTGAGCAGGTGTAGGCTGAAAGGTGGAAGCTGGTGCTGCAGATGCTGGTGGGGTCGGGCAATCTTGAGCAGGTGTAGGCTGAGAGGTGGGAGCTGGTACTGCAGATGCTGGTGGAGGCTGGGGATCTTGAGCAAAAAATCATCTTCTGAAGGGCTAGCAAAGACGGGCGAGCAAGTCATCTTCCGACTGTAATCTTTCAAGGACCTCTAGAGGAAGACTCGATGATACCAGACCCACCCTCGGATCAGTGCCAAACAATGCTTTGAATGGAGTGCGCTTGATACCGGAATGATAGGCAGAGTTCTTTTGGTGTTGAACAAAACGAAGACCAACAGACCAATCCTGTGTCTTGTTGTCTGCCATCCATGCATGCAACATGTCCTTAATGTCACCATTGTCTCGTTCTACTGAACCCTGGCTTTGTGGATGTCTTGGTTTACCATGGACCATGATGAGTTGTGGCCATAGTTCTTTCAACTCTGAGATTACTTTAGCTGTGAATTCAGAACCATTGTCACTTTGCAGTATGGCAGGAGCTCCAAACAGAAGGAATATGTCAAGCAGTTGAAAGGCAACTTCAGCAGCTCTCTTTGACGTAAGTGCTCGAAGTATGACAAACTTGGTGAGGTGGCACTGGTAGACCATGATCCACTTGAACTGAGCCTGTGACAATGACTGCATATCAACAAGGTCAACTTGGCCACGGGAGTTGAATTCGCTGCTCAAGAGGGGCTTCACAACCCCAGCAGTCTTATTTCGCTTCCTCTTTTCTTGGCATGTGATGCAATAGGACTTAAATAATTCAAGAGCTTCTTTTGTGATGTTAGCATACTTTGCCCCAAGATTGCTCTTCATTTTGTCACGTCCACCATGCCCTGTTGCAATGTGTGCCCTCTTGATGATGTCATAAGTATCCTCAATGGTCACATAGTAGACTGGCGATTCATCTACACTCTTGCGTTTCTTGATCAGCTTTTCAGTGTCTCCACACTGAAGAACTTCATACCTGCAAATAATAATGTTCTGAATAATGCAAATAAATGCAGTAGTGAAAAAGGTAATCAGTACCAATTTTCCACAGTACATAGACTTTAGTAACTGAATATGAATTTAGTCCCATAAGCTGAAGAATAAATCCATTTTCTGCTGAATCGACTACATGAACTGATCATGAAGATCCTTGAGGTAAGAATATAATAGAGTTTTGTCAAAAAATATACCCCCCTTTCCCCGTTTCTTCTTTCAAGCTGTATAAGGTGTATAAAATACACACTTTTACTTCTGTTCAATTACTAGGATTGTTATTGCAACATGGAAAAAATGTTACATCACTTCCTTTGTAAAATCTATAAATATTAATTTTGAGATTGTCTGTTGTTTCCCTTGTGTTCCAATGCCAACCTGTGAATTTTAAATAAGAAACTTACTTTTGGAGAATGTAGTATCCATGCCGAGACTTGGAAGATGTGTTCTGGGCTGCAGTCTTTAGTTCTTCAATGGTGTTATAATAGACATTCTTTGGCATCAAGCACTTCGGACACTGCTGATACTTTTGAAATAACTCTTCTCTAAAATCTGCCTCAAACTGGTCTTGCGCCATTGCAGCCATTTTCACATACGACTCTGCAATAATGCAAGATCTCGAGTTAGGTCTGAAGAGGAGAGGGAGAGGAGGGGGTATAAAAGAGAGAGAGGAGAGGCAACAAGGTAACACAGGGCAGGTGAGGACAGACGAACGGAAGCGAGGAGGGGGTCAGGTCAGGTCGGAGGATCAGGCGACGTATGTGTATGTATATGTATGTGCGTATATATATATATATATATATATATATATATATATATATTATATATATATATATATATATATATATATATTCACACACACACACACACACACACATACACACACAGATATAGATAATATATACATATATAGATAGATATAGATGTTGGGTGGTGAAATGAGTGGGATTATATGGTCTTGGATTCTAGCCCTAATCTGGTTCGTGGGAATGCCTGGTCACTTCCACAGTGTGATTAGCTGCTCGCACCTACTCATTTACTGGCAAAATACAGAACATGAAATAGAGAATGGGCTATTACACAATTTACCTGAAACGCATCAGGCAATGATCACCAGATTTCAGCCATTTCATGTAATGACTGAATATTTTAGCTGTTTTAAGAACTGACTGAGTGAAATAGCCACTGCATGAAATGACAGGAATTTTCAGCCATTACACGAAATGGCAGGTTACACACTGTGACTGTAACACACACACACACTCACACACATATATATATATGTATGTGTGTGTGTGTGTGTGTGTGTGTGTGTGTGTGTGTGTGTGTGTGTGTGTGTGTATGTATATATATATACATACATAATATATATATATATATATATATATATATATATATATATATAAACAAAATACACCATTTGTTGATATTATATTATGGCAGAAAAACTCACCTATACACAAACAGGCTTATTGGCAGTTTTGAAATTGTCACGCCTTTCAACAAACCGAGCTTTTGTACAATGAGTTTTCATATATATGTATGCATACATGTATATGACTATTCATACAAACACATACGAGGGAGTATATATGTATACATGTATGACGTAGGATAGGTATAGATATGTCAGTTTGTTGACAGTGTTCGCTCCTCTCTCCTTTAGACTGAGCAGTGGCCCTGAGATTCGGTGGTGGAGCAACCAGGACCACGTCCTCGTCCTCAACAGCGTGGAGATGAAGATTCGCCGGATAAAAGGATTTATCCCGCCTTCCAGCACTCCCGCAGACGCAGAAGACACAGGCATAGGCGTTGGGGAGTCCGCAGCCACATCCGGCGTCGAGGACAGTGGCGTGACACCAAGGGTCAACCCGGGCGAGGACGAGCGAATGGACTACGACTACCACTGGGAAGCAGGAAACGAAGTTATTACCTTCGGGGATATTAGCGGAGACGTCGAGGACGAGTATAACGTCACAGATCATCATGGGCGCTCTGACGTGAGCCCTTGGGGGGTCGCAAAAACTCAGGGAAACACTGAAGGATAAATGTCGTCTTTGGGAGCAGTAGACACTTTTAAATGTGTTCAGGGTCCTCGCGTGATGTACAAGCATTGTGTCGAGGGATAAACAAGCGTAGTTTTACTGATTTTACAGTAGGTACAAATAGAAATGATAAAGAGTGCTGCGAGCCTTAAACAATTTTGACTTGTTTTGGCTATTAGTATGGAATGGTTATTTGGTCATAAACTGCTCTAGAATTAATATTAAGCACTTCTGTGAACTTAAGTGTAAATGTTCACATAACATGATATAATCATAAGTATGATAAACCTTCAACAACTCCAGTGGGCCTTCGTGCAACATTTATGCAACTGTACGGACAAGCCTACCCTTTTACCAATTTTGATTGGTTCTTATAATGAGGTGGTACTTTGTTTGGGCACTGATTTTCAGGTTATAATGAGAATTGCATACAACTCAAACAAAGACATGCTGAGTGAACAGTCATCACTCCTGAAAGTAATTTTTAGCTATACTTTTTATCACGAATGAAGTATGTATAACCGCAGCAAAATGTAACCGAAAGAACAAATCAAAACATGTTAATCTGTAGATGTGTTATATGTATTATGCTGTAAAATGTTACCATGATTCTGCATAAAGTTTTGGACAAAATGTATTGTACATAACTTGTTTGGAGGCCTCCTTGGGGAGCCTGGGGAGGAGGGGGAGGCAGTGCCCTTTGCTCCGCCTTTAATGACGCCCCTAGGAAAGAGCGGGGTAGAGGGAGGAGAGAGAGAGAGAGAGAGAAAGAGAAGGCGGGGGAGAATATGATAAATATGACCTGAGTAAAATTAGAATAAATTATTTACTCTCTCTCAAACTGAGCCTATTCAATCGAAACTAAATCGTCCCACTATTACAGCTGCACAGAAAAAGGTTGGGAAAGGAGAGAGGGTTAATGGTAGAAATGGAGGGAAGAAGGGAGGGGGAAAGGGAGAAAAGAAGGGAAAAGGTAGTAAGGGATGCAGAAAAAAAAGGATGGATGGAGGAAGGGAGGGAAGATGAATATAAAGGTGGCTACCTGTCAGAGAAGAAAGAGCATGGTAGTGATGAAATAGGCACCACCTGCAGGGGGTAGCCTTGGCCATGTCCAACAGCAGCAGCAGTTTGGACAGCAGAAGCAGCTGCCCAAGTTCATAAGCATATAATGGAAATGATGCGCTCATCCAGTTTCATATTTTTATTGCAATGGATACTCCTACTGGCATATGTAGACCTGGTGTGAGAGAAATATTCTATGCCACATTTGCTTCATTGTAACCACAATGTACTGGGTAACTTAAAGTACGTATCCGGCTGTGACTGAGCTGGCCATAAATTTTCTATCGGTACACACGGCACGGGAGATAAAACCAAGAGCAAAATCAACAGCCACATCTTGGACTTTCTCAGGTTCTAGAGACTAAAGATCAACTGGCTCCAGGTGCCCTGATCTTCATCAGTGATGCAAGCACGGTAGCAAAGAGGTTGACCACATTCTTGTTAGCACTCGGTGAATCCTCAGGGTTTCCATGGTATTAGAATGGGGCTGATGTTGAGGGCATATTGCTATTATCCTGCCGAACGGGTCCCTTTTAGCGAATTGCAAGGCATGTGCACAGGACATCTCTACTTCCCCAACACAGATTTGGCTGATCTATCCAAGCAATTACTTCGTCGGTCTTTCCATCAAGTATTGTTTCAAAAGTACAACCTGAAAAATGGGATCGTCCTTAAGGAATCAAGGAAAGTATCAGTAATGTTGACGGTCTCGGACAGTGCAAGTAACAGGTCCTGCATTGGTCTCATAGTGTAGTCACTGACTGATACGGCCCTCCGCATCAATCAGTGAATGTGCCCTATGAATCAACACAAGAACCTGTTGCAATTGGGTCAAGTCAAAACTTTAAGACACAAGATAGAGTCATTGCTAAGCTACAAATTCAGTAATACCAGCTATGGCCATTCTGCACAATTACCAGGATCTCCAAATATCCATTACAAGCGAGTTCATGGTTCAAGCAGAGACAATGAACGGGTTCTAATAGTAGACCCCCAACGTCCTGGATCTTGTCGTAGACTAATAGACCTCAATATCTAAGGGCTATATCATCGGGAATCTCCATTAGGGTCTCCAGAGGCTGGAAAAAAATGCATAGTTGATGAGGATATTACCCCGTGTTGCTCTACAGTTATTTAGGATGATAGGTCTATACACAATACAGTCTAGTCAAGTTTAAAAATGCCTCACTTGTCAATTTACAGGGAAAGTAGACATGCCCGTTCGTACCAGTACATAAGCTTAACATTAATCTAATAGTCTTTGCTGGAATTCCTTTGTCTTAAGATTTCCCATAGTGATTCAAGGTGCAGGAGGCATGTTAGAATATAGGTTGTGAGCAGTCCATGACTGAACTCTTTGAAAAGTCTTTGAAAAGCTGAAGGATGGGAGTGCATATTATACCCTTAATGACAGTGATATCATTTATGGTATGCATGAAAATCAGTATAGGGGCCTACATTTTTTCAAAGTAGTCCCTTCCTGCATCTATGCATCGTGCCATTCTCCTTCGCCGGTTTAGAAGCCGGTATACCTCGGAGTTCTAAATTGACTATTTGTGTTAAGTCCTGGATGCGAAGAAATTACTTCCCAGCGGTAATCTTTGGAAGCAACCAAAATCACAGGAAGCAAGGTCAGGTGGATGGGGGAGAAAGGAGATTCCTTGCTGCTTCAGGTACTGTACAGTGAGGCGAGCTTTATAGGGTGCAGCATTGTCGTGGTGTAATATGAGGTGCGATTTGTGAAGGGTTGGTGCAGTGTAGGTCTGATGCACCAGGAGATGCGGAAGGACCTGGTCGGTGTAGTACTAGCTGTGATAGTAGACTACTGAGGCACACAGGTCATTGAGAACTGAATATGGTGACAAGCCGCTTCTGACTTTGAAATCCTTCCTACAAAATCTGAGGTCGAGGCTTTATGTCACCCACTCATGCCATGTTGGACTTGCTTGTCCAACATGGTATGAAGAAAAAATACAATACTCATCTGCACTGGCAACTTCTGAAAACCTTTTTGGACCATTTCGTTTAAGTTCTGTCAGCCACAGACGATAAATTCGCACCTGTTCAGCAAATGAGTATCCACAGAGAACACTTACTCTTCAGTTCTAAGTGATCATACACGATGCCATGTGCACTCCCATAACTGGCGCCAAGCTCCAAGGATAAGAACCACAGAGTTACAGTTGGATCTTCGCCAATGATGGACCGTTGTTGCTTCAGTCAGCTGTCCAAGGGTATCTAGAGTACTGTTCATCTTTCTGTTCACTTTATCCAGCTGTGAAAGCATGAATCCAGCGAGAAACATTTTCCATTGATGGAGTAGATTCAGGATTAACTTGCAACAATTCCTCTCATTTCTCTTTTGCCTCTTTTCTCACTCTCCACCTGTGGAAGTGTAGAATCTGCAACCTTCTTTCGAGCAATCTATTATTTCCATTCTGAGAGCAAATTCAAGGTTCACGCATTCGCACAGTATAACAAGACAACACATGCCAACCAAGTACCAACAGGGTTAGTCATGCCACGGCAAGCAACCGTCGCCTTCCTCCTTCCCAGCACTCAAGGTTTTCATGTTATAACTTCAACTGTCATTACTTTCTAATCACCCCTCGTATGCTGAACAATGCAATGTCTCGATGATTACTAGTCCCAGTGTCCCTTTCCATTTGAGAGGGGGATGGCAATATCCCCAAGCAGGTACGCAGGATTAGTAATAAACTTCCAGAGAGGAACCAGCAGGACACCATGTAATCCATGAGAAACGAATTCGCCACCAGACTTAAGCAGTTTTGCTTGGATGATGCAATTACCTAATACTTTACCATCTTTCAGCTTAAAGAGTGACACCGTGATTTCCACCAGGCCAGGAGGTTCCCCAGTAACTTCTGTAACTGGGGAGCAGTATTCAGTGCGACAAATGATGAAAAAGTTATGAATGAAAATGAATGTCTTCACAGTGCAAGAGATGTAGCTGAGCGGTTTCGATTATAACTACATCACAAATACATGTATTTTATAAATTTCTGATGAAGATGAAGTCGAAACAAATACATATGATGCGTTGTGAATATATTCCTTTTCATTCGTACCTTTTCCTACTTTGGGTTATTTTGTCTTCATTCTCTTTTCATGGGAGACATTTTCCAAGATGTTGGGGGAAGGGAAGTTATCCTCATACCCACAGTAAATAAAAAGTGCATTTCACAAATTTGATTTCCTTCCATATACTCTTTTGTTCCAAAGCCAAGGATTCTCTAGGTAATTCTGGACTGTAATTACACATATGACATATTTTTTTACTGAAAAAAACTTCCTTGAAAGTAATGTTAATAATAAAGTCTGGAAGTAGGGTCAAGAGGTTACGTCGCGCAGTGTGGGTAGCGGAACCTCGGTCGCCGCGTCTGAGCGACAGGAATTCCAGGTGACGTAGGACTTTTGTAGGTCGTGTAAAACGCGGGTCATGATGGTTGCAGGTGTCTTAGCGTCGGTCTCTCTTTCCCTCTCTCTCACACACAGTGTGTGTGTGTGTGTGTGTGTGTGTGTACAGTTCCTCCTTCAGCAGACACAGGTGGCCCTTCCGCCTAAGAAAAAATCAGTTGATGCCCCTGCTGGTGTATTCGCTCGTGCTTAAGCATTTCGATATGATACTGCTGTTCTATCTGTCTCTTACCTGTCTCCCTCCCTCCCTCTCTGTCCTTCCCTCCTTTCCCTCTCTCTCTCTCTTTCTCTGTGCATCTATATGCTTGCGTATTTGTATGTGTATGTACATACGCGCTCCCTTGTACATAATATATTTTATTCATAAATATACATATGAATATATATATATATATACATATGAATATATATACATATGAATATATATATATATATATATATATATATATATATATATATACATACACCATATTTTTTTAACGGTAGGTTCATGTTTGAGCCGCCGTGGCCACAGCATGATACTTAATTGTAGTTTTCATGTTGTGATGCTCTTGGAGTGAGTACGTGGTAGGGTCCCCAGTTCCTTTCCACGGAGAGTGCCGGTGTTACCTTTTAGGTAATCATTCTCGCTATTTTATCTGGGCTTGGGACCAGCACTGACTTGGGCTGGCTTGGCCACCCAGTGGCTAGGTAGGCAATCGAGGTGAAGTTCCTTGCCCAAGGGAACAACGCGCCGGCCGGTGACTCGAACCCTCGAACTCAGATTGCCGTCGTGCCACTCTTGAGTCCGACACTCTAACCACTCGGCCACCGCGGCCTTATACACCATATATATATGTGTATATATATATATATATATATATTTTTTTTTTTTTCATAAATATATACATATATTATATATAAATATATATATATATATATATATATATATATATGTACATACATATATATATACACACATACACATATATATACACACACACACACACACATATATATTCTCTCTCTCTCTCTCTCTCTCTCTCTCTCTCTCTCTCTCTATATATATATATATATATATATATATATATATATATGTATATATATATATATATATATATATTATACATATATATATATATAAGGCCGCGGTGGCCGAGTGGCTAGAGCATCGGACTCAAGACTATCACGACGGCAATCTGAGTTCGAGGGTTCTAGTCACCGGCCGGCGCGTTGTTCCCTTGGGCAAGGAACTTCACCTCGATTGCCTACCTAGCCACTGGGTGGCCAAGCCAGCCCAAGTCAGTGCTGGTCCTAAGCCCGGATAAAATAGAGAGAATGATTACCTAAAAGGTAACACAAGCACTCTCCGTGGAAAGGAACTGGGGACCCTACCACGTACTCACTCCAAGAGCATCACAACATGAAAACTACAATTAAGTATCATGCTGTGACCACGGCGGCTCAAACATGAACCTACCGTAAAAAAAAAGGAAGAAAAAAAAAAATATATATATATAATATATATATATATATATATATTATATATATATATATATATATGTAATGTATATGTATGTATATGTATGTATATGTGTATATGTGTGTGTGTGTGTATGTGTGTATGTGTATGTGTATGTGTATATATATATATATATATATATATATATATATATATATTATATATATATATATATATATAAGTGTGTATCATCATCATCAAGGGGCTAACGCCGACGGGGGCGCATGGCCGCATCCACCCTTCGCTTCCAGCCACGAGGATCCCTCGAGGCGAGTCTCCAGGCAGGCACACGGCCCATCCCTAATTCCTCACGACAGGTCTCGTCGAGCTGCCCAAGCCATGATCTCCTAGGACGTCCCACAGGTCTCCTCCACCCAGGGTTGTCTCGCAGAGAGACAACCTGATGAGCAGAGTTGTCCACAGGGAGACGAGCTAGGTGGCCATATAGCCTGAGTTGGCGATCCCGGATTATGCAAGTAACAGGTCCCATGCCAGTCTCACGGTGTAACCGCCGGTTGGACACGTGGTCCTGCCAACTGTACCCCATGATCCGGCGAAGGGACTTGTTACAAAAGGCATCAAGGCGAGACTCCAAGACACTGGATAGCGTGTGTGTGTGTGTGTGTGTATATATATATATATATATATATATATATATATATATATATATATATATATATATATATATATATATATATATATATATATATACATATACATATACACAGACACACACACACAAGATGTTGGTAAGACTCTAGAACTAGTGAACAATATATTCAACACCATGTGTCTATGATGTTCCCTTTCATGCTGTAAGCTTATTAATGGTACACAAACTTTGATGAGGGTATGAAAATAAAGGGGTGGGGGATTTGATTTATTTGCCTAATATTCAAGATATCAATATCAGGATGAAGAAAGTTGAGATTAACAATATCGAATACAGTCATAATATAAATATAAAAAAATAAAAGGACATGGAACATTTCAACATTATGTACCAAATTCATTCTCCAGAACTATCTGAATCACTACTTTCGTCACTCATACTTGTATCAACCCTTTCCATGACATAATCAAATACTCTATCTTTCCTTCTGAATTCATCTTCCACTTGTGTTGCATGAAGCAGACACCTCTCCCAATCTTCTGAAGTTATTCTTTCCAGTGCATATTTTATTTCCTCAACCCTGCAATTTCTCTCGTAAGTGTCTGAATTCTCTTCCAATTTACTTCTTAACAGAGCCCAAATCAGTTCAATGGGGTTCAAGTGGCAATGAAACGTAGGGATTCTGAGCAATTCATGGCCTGCATCATGAGCCATTTGGTCAATCACATGTACCAGCTTGCTTTTATGCTTTCTAACAAGATCTATTAGTTCATATTTTGTATGGGATGTTTCATAAGCAATGTTGTGTTCTCTTAGCCACTGCAGTATTTCACTTTTGTTGGAATTAATTGCTGGCATTTTAATAGAAAATTGTGAGTGATATGGTGCATTATCCATGACTATGACTGAATTGGCAGGAATGTTGGGAAGTAACTGTTTCTGAAACCATGACTGGAAACATTCGTGTGTCATGCTGTCATGGGTCTCCTTAAGGGCAGTCCCTGATTTAAAAATTAAAAAAGACCCAGGAACAAATCCATTTTTTCCACCGGCATGCACAATGGTAAATCTGACACGTCTCTTCAACTTCTGTGTAGGGTCTAAAGTTGTATCATCTACTGTACAACACTTTGCCACATACCTATTTGGATAAACACAAATTTCACCAATATATATTTCTGGTTTTGGGTTGCTAGATTTCCTAATTTCAGCAATAAGTCTTAGGTACCTGTTTCTTGCAGCAATAATGTCATCTTTCTCTATCAAAACAACCCTGCCATTTTCTAACTTCTTATTACGGAACCCAATTTGTTTCACAAGCTTATTAAGTGTTGTCCAAGAACAAGTCAGATTCACAGGTGGCTCTTTTACTCTTTTAGACAGTTCTTTCAATGTTGGGAATTTACTTCTCTCATAGAATGAAAGTATCTCTCGACGAATACAAGCTCTGGCATAATCATCAACAACAGGCATCCACGATGAAACCCCTATCTTTGGAGCTGGGGATTTTACAACTCCTTCTTTGTCTTCTTGTCTTATACTGTAAAGGGTCTGGAGAGAAATTCCAGAGGCAATGGCAGTTTTCTTGCTTATATCTGTTTCACTTGCTTCTTTGTCTTGGCTCCGGAAATAACTGTAAATGTTCAGTATCATATGCTTTGTTTGACTTCTTAAGCGTTTACCAGATAATTTCTTGTCAGCTGCTTCTTCCTTCCCTGGGGAAAGCAACCCTGCCAATAGGAAAATATTTTAGAGCCTTTTGTAATTCTATCATATTATTTCTGGGAAAGCAACAACGTTACTAAAAGACTAGAATGAATTTTGAAGCTATAAAGTTCTTGAAAGGGACAAAGTGATATGGTAATGCTTAATCGTTACAAAGCAAAATAAAAGTGCTAGATATCAAAGGTCATATACCAGTACAGAAAGATGTAATAGTGAAAAGGTAAAGAGGGAGTCAGTTGATAATTAACTGTGCTACACATCAAAAGTCATACAGCAGGTCAGGAGATAGGGATAACAAGGGTGATTAGATCAAAGTTGTTAAAGGAAGAAGTGTAGGATTCTGCAAG
>NC_051390.1:42134962-42154962 GCF_015228065.2 Penaeus monodon | reverse complement strand
TTCAATCATAGAACAAATCCTTCAGAAGTTCCGACATAACTAGCTATTTCTTCTTTCTAAAGTATTCCCCTATGAAAACAGTTAGCTATTCTGTATGAAACTTTTTGAAACAGTTACGAGACCGCTCAAAACACAAGTGGACATTACATTTATGACAGAATACCAAAACTCGTGCCGTGCATCCAGGCATTTTGCATGTTCCCCTAACTTCAGCATAATCAGGGAGATGATCCACACCATCAAGTCTGACGTTTTCTTCAGGAATGGGCTTTGTTGCTTTTCCTTTCCTTTTCCTATGCTTGAAAGCTTTCACCACAGATGAGGGACGGCCTCGCTTTGCAGGATTCATTTGCTTACCTGCAATCATGAGTGATTTCGAGAGTCTCAATTTGAAGTGTGATAGGGAATTCTGTTCCTCATTGGTATATCCGCTTTATCAGCAGCCTTCGATACAGCACAACCAACAGTTTATGACAGTTATATCTATCATATGAAAGACAAGTCGCATGTAGTATCTTTTTGAACGAAAAGACATCCTGTAATACGACAGTAGTTGATCATGTAGATCCACTCCTCCCATGTGCTCATTATACATTCTGACAATATGAGGAATGGGGACATCAACATAATCTTTTGATTTTTTATCATACTTTCTTGCT
The DNA here is from genome assembly GCF_015228065.2 of Penaeus monodon. Classification (NCBI taxonomy): domain Eukaryota; kingdom Metazoa; phylum Arthropoda; class Malacostraca; order Decapoda; family Penaeidae; genus Penaeus; species Penaeus monodon. Next base: position 42,154,303 of record NC_051390.1, on the reverse strand, counting down.
TGTTCAATAGGAACAGATGTAGCAAAAGAGGAAGCTAAGCAGACCGCACGGTTATCATACCACTTGAGGGCTGTCACAGTTGTACCTCCACTGTCTGTTTCATGTTCATCGAAAGATCCCCGTCCTTCAGTAGCCAATTTCTTATCATCCTTGAATGATAAACCAGGGATTCTTCGTGCTTGAATTGTCCCACAAATCCTTATTCCTCTTGTTGCCAAATGTTCAACCAGAGGTATAGATGTAAACCAATCGTCTATCTAGAGTTTGTGATTTTTATTTTCAGGGATAGATTCTGCTAAGATTAGAACTGAGTTAGCACTAGCACCAAGATCTGGAACTCCTTCTCTGCTGACTGGATGTATTTTACCTTCATATGGGAAAAAATCATATATCATTCCCTTATGATCTGCTAGCACAAATAGCTTGTATCCCCACTTGACAGGCTTTTTTGGGATATATTGCTTCAAACTTGAAGCCCCTTTGAAAGGAACCATCTGCTCATCAATGGATAAGTGCTCAGTCATAGGGATTTGTTTGAATTCTGCACGAAGGTGATCCACCATCATTCTTACTTTAGCAATCCTGTCATTTTTATCAACAGTTTCATTATCTACCAAATGAAAATTACTTTTGATGTCCTCCCACCTTTGTCTGTTCATAATTGCCCCAATCGATTCAGTGAGACACTCTGATGACCAGTGTTGATGGGTGTCACTAATTCTGGTCAAAGACATCTTCATGGAAATACCCATCCATTGTTCCAATTCATCTTTGGTCAGATTGAAAGGCTTGTTAGGGTTCTTCTGTACAGCATAAATATTACATTGGTGTACGATTTCATCTAAAAATTCACATGAGAAAAATTTTCTGAAGTAATTTACTGGTGAGAGAATTTCATCATCTTCATCGATAGTAGCTTCCAAAAATGTAGGACTATCTTTTGAGAGTTGGTTTCTTGCTACAGCATTCCAGATGTAGTTAGATTTCCGCTTTTTTCTCTTTGGTCCTTGCGATTCTTGTTTATCAATCAAGTCTACATCTTCAATATGCAATATAATAGTTTCGTCTTGATCAGAGAGTTGATCGTCATCATCATCAGAAATGAGCTGTGGTCTGTATGTTGGATCCTGGACGTCATCATCATCAGAGAGATCCAGCCCATCTGCGTCACTGTCATACTGTTGAGAAACAAGTTTTCTCTCAATAAGGCTGGCCCTTGCAGTCTTGGGATAGAAGCTTTGTGGGATTGCTATATCACGCGATGATCCTGAAAAGAAAAAATACCTACATAAGTAAAGCTAATGAATGCTAGTAAATGGCTGAGTAATATTGTGTGATATCTAATCCACAAATATTTTGAAAAACTTGAATGAATGCAATTGTTACCATACTAAAACAAAATAGCCAATAAATTGTCTAGTAGAAAAATTTGGATGTTTTAGAAAATATTATCTTATAAATAAATTTGGAAAACAGTCGGTAATATTCAAATCTAATCAAATTGTCAGAACTAATTCTACTAATACTCTAAATGATGAGATGTGAACCAAATAGAACTGAAACATCATTGAAACGAAAAAGTATACCTCGAGCTATACTACTGAATCTAAGAAAAAAATGTAGTGTAATCTAATCATATTTCATAAAAGCTAATATAATTTTGTGATGAAATTTAGAGAAAAAATGAATTGAAAAGAGAATATGAAATTTATTCCTATTTCAATGCCAGAGACCTTTTCTGTATGTAAATTATCTAATAACATCATAGATTTGGTGAAATACATGAACTAAAAGTCTTTCTTACAATAAAAATATTTATCATTCTGAAATATGTAATGACATAATTTTGGTACCACCTTACTCAGTTTGAATGCCCAAATGTACTTTCAAAGCCACCATCATTCATTCCACCCAGCACCCAACTGGATTTCAAAGTACACTTTACAAAAAGTTATGTAAATCCACTCATATCAACTAAATATCTGATGTGTGTCATTAGCTACACTCTCTATATATCAGTAAAGATACACAAATTATTGTATGGTGTTCTCTCACCTGGTTTATCCGCCATGACGTTTCAAAACAGGGACATTCGCAGCTACAGAGGGACACCCACGCGTGAAGAAAGATGGCGTGCAACTGACGCACGAACGTTCGGCACCACCTCATTCACTTGTTACATCATGCTTAAAAGTGTACTCTGAAGACCAGTTAGTCTTATGAGCTACAACATTAAGAATTATTGCCTATATAGACGTTTTTTTAAAAGGCGACTTGAAAGTCCAATTTGGCGGTAAAGGGATAATCACAGGCAATCGAGTCAGAGTTCGTAGCAAGTTTGTAAGATGTTCAGTCCTTGGAATCTCTCCGTTTATAGTTCGTCATCGCTGATCCCATGACCACTAGGCGGGCCGAGGCGGGCAAAGTGACAAACCGTGGTAACAGCGCCCTCGGATTTATACCTTTGAGACACGCCAGAGTGGCCAGCCCTCTCACCCCAGTGATTGGCTAATCCACGCAGCGCGCAGGTGAGCTGGCAGAGCCGATGGTCGCTCTATTTGCCATTGATATTATAGGTGCTGTGCGGCGTCGATTAGCAAATCCTTTGGGGATTCTGAGGGTGACTTCTGGTTTTACTTTTTTTTTTTTCTTTTTTTCTTTTAGCCTTTAATAACTTAGAATTAAAACATTAAAAACATGGTCATGGTCACAGGTCAGGGTCGGTATGTGTGTGTGCGTATATTGGTGTGGGTGTTTTGTGTTCTGTGATTGGTAGTGTTCTGGGCCACCAGACGTGGTTTGTGTGAGTGTTTGTGTGTTTTTCAAAGATGTTGTTATATTGTTCGTCTTCTTGTTCGCGTAGTCTGGCCCAAGTGCTTTTGCCTCGTCTGTGTATGCGTGTGTTTAGTGGTTCCATGGTGTATGTTCTGTGTAGTGTTTCTGCTGAAATTCGGTCTAGAAATGTTGCGCCGTGTACCCAGAGTAGTGCTTTGTTCTGTACTGATTGCATTCGGAGTTTTTGTGAGTATGATATTGCAACCAGTGGGATAGCGGGTATATTCTAAGATGGGTCTGACAGTTGTTTTGTAGAGTCTGAGGTTTTGTTTGTGGTGTGCAGCATGAAAAGCGTTTAGTTTGGTTAGTGTTGTTTTTGCTTGTGTTATTCTTTGTTTAACGTGTGTTGTGAAGCCTGTGCTTGTGAACTGAAGTCCAAGAATGTTTCCTGTGTGAGTGTATGGAATGTTGGTGTTGTTGATTGTGATTGGTTGTGAATTCTACGTGCTATGGGTATGAGTTTGAATTTGTTTATGTTTGTCTGTATTTTCCAGTGGTGCTCAAATGTGTTGATGTTCTGTATAGCTCTTTCTGTTGTTCGTTTCATGAAGTGTTGTGATTTAGAGGGGTGTGTGATAATCTGTGTGATATCGTCTGCATAGGAAATATAGTTGCTGTATGGTGTCGGTCCTGGCAGATTGGCTGTATACAGGATATAGAGGGTTGTCGATAATACACTTCCCTGTGGTACTCCACTTCTGAGGTGGATGGGGGTGCCTAGGTGGGCTCCCAGGCGTATTGTGACAGTCCTGTCATCCAGGAAGCTACAGAGAAGGCGTGTGAAGTGTGTGGGCAGGTGTAGTTGTGTCAGTTTGTATTTGAGACCGTCATGCCATACCTTATCAAAGGCCTTGCTGACGTCTCGTAGTATTGCGTTCGTCTGGTGCTTGTTAGTGAGACCAAGAGCGATCTCCTCGTAAGCGAGGGCGATAGCGCTCTCGGTCCCCTTGTGTGGGCGAAAGCCGTATTGCCTAATGTTGTGTGTTTGGTTGTTTTCAAGGTGTGGGATGAGTCTCTGTGATATAACCCTCTCTAGTAGTTTTCCTGGGACTTCTAAGAGTGAGATGGGGCGGTAATTCCCCACCTCGTGTGCAGATTTCCCTGGTTTGGGTATTAAGGTGAGTGTGGCATGTTTGAACTTATCAGGGAAATATCCTGTTGCCAGTGCTGCATTGGAGATATGGCATAGTCAGCTGATCATTCTGGGTGGAAGATGTTCAATGATTGTTTTGTTTATATTGCTTGCTCCTGATGTTGTGTTTTTGGTGCGTTTGTGTTTGTTATTTCTTCTGGAGTGATTGGTGTGGAGAGGGGACTGTCCTCTGTGAGAGTGTTTAGTGGGATGATATTTTTTTTGGGAGAATGATGTTCCTATGTTGTTGTATGTAGTTTGTAACCTCGGTCTCTGTAATGTGGTGGAATCGGGCGTTCTCGGTGGGGGAGATTTGGAAATTCTGTTGCCAGAATTCCTTGTGGAGAGGCTCCATCTCCTCCACCGATTCAACCTTCTGTCTGTGTGTGTTGTATATGTATGTGATTGTCTGTTTGTTCGACCCCATGAGTTTTTTGAAGGAACTCCAAAATTTCTTGGGGTCTTTAGAGTTTTGACATAGTCTTTGTGTGAGTGTTTCCCAGTGGTGTTTGTTCATTACTTTAATTTCGTGTGTAATTTGTGTTTGGATTTCTCTGTATCGTGTGCGTAATTGTGTGTCCCAGCCCCGTGTTAGTGCTAGTTCGTGTAAGTGTCTGTATTGTATTTTAAGCAATTTCAGGCGATGTGTTTCTCTGTAATAAGGGATAGTTTTGTGTGTTGTTTTGGGGATGTTGGCCTGTCGGGCCGTCTGTATGTCTGTGTACCCTGTTCAAGGTGGGTGTTTTGTGTGTGTGGGCTGCCCCTCGAGATCAGTTACATGTGTGTCTTCAAGTGATTGTCTGAAGCCCTCCCAGTTTGCATGTTTGAAGGATTCTCAGGGTTGTGTTGGGATCATGATACGGTTTGTTGACAGTGTTAAGATAACCGGGAGGTGGTCACTGGATGTGACGTCGCCTGTTGTGATATGGTGGTGTAGTTGTGCTCTGTGGTTTGCCAAGACTATGTCAGGTGTTGTTGCTGTGTTATGTGTTATATATGTTGGTGTGTGTGGACCGAGGTGTGTGAGTCTGCCTTGATGTATGAGTGAGGCGAGGCCTCTGCCAACGGTGTTTGTGTGGTTGTAACCAAAGAGTGCGTGTTAAAGTCTCCCATGATGTATATAGGTTTGTTATGCCTCAGGAGCTGCAAGATGTCAGGTTCTGGTATAAAAGGTCTTCTTGGTGGAATGTATAGTGTTGCTAGTATAATGGGTCCATGTGGTGTATTTATTTCGACTGCCAGTAGGTCTGACTGAAAGTTATTGATTTTGTGTGAGATGTCGTTTCTGATCGCAATTGCTACGCCATCGCTTCTTTCTTGTGATTTGTTGGAAGAGTAGATGGTGTACATGTAGATTTTGAGTGGGGTGGTGTTATTATGCCCATGGCTGTTAATGAGTATGATGTGTGGGTCGTGTCTTCTGTATGTGTTGCACAGTTCAGTTTTTCGTGTAGTCCAGTGGAGGACGTTGTGTTGTATGATGGTGAGGCGTGAGTGTAGTGTATGGTGTGCCATGTGTATTTGTGTTGTTATTCAAGAAAGTACCCGTTATTTAATTTGTTTATGTCTGGGCATTGTTCAGTCATGTCGTTTATGATGCGCATGTTGCCTTCCTTGAGGTGTTTGTGTAACCTTTTGACTGTGACCATGATGGTATGCTCTCTTTTCGTTACTAACCACTTTATTCTCCTATTTTTTATTTCAGAGCCAGTTACGAATCGATCAGAGTACTGGTACTTTGTGGGATTTTCTGAGAAGAGCCGGATGCCATATTGTTTGGGATCTGTTGCAGTCCCGTCCATGAGGCGCTCCAGCCCCTCGTCATCAGTGAAGGTTCCAGTGGGTTCTGTAAGGTCTGGTGTAGGAGGTGGGGCATCAGGGGTGCTCAGAGGGATATCGCTGGGGATATCCCTGAGCTCAATAACAGAGGGGATTTTTATGTTTTTTTGGCCTTACTGATTGACGAGAGGGAGGCCGTGGAGGGGGATGCCGATGTTACTTTGGGGGGGGGGGGAACTGACTGGGGCTCCAGTGTCTGGGTCTCAGCAGGCTGAGGCTTTGGTGCCACGGGCTGGGATTGTTCAGGCTGAGGCTTTGGTGCCACGGGCTGGGATTGTTCAGGCTGGGCCTGGACAGTCTGGCTGGGGGGTTGGATCACCTTAAGGATGCCCAAGAGTCAGATTCCCCAAGGTCTAGGGCGGGAAGGTTATTTGCCTCCAGTGCTACCTTTGCATGTTGTCTGGACCCCTTTTCAGGGTCAATAATGTTTTGCATGTGAGCATGCAGGAGGACTATGAGAATCTCCTTGGAGAGATCGTTAGGGAGAGCCAGGTGGATGGAAGGTTCAGTCTTTGTATGTTTTATATCCTGGCAGACCTGGTTTATAAGGGGTTTCCAGGCATTGGTGGTAGCCTGCACAGTTTCCTGTGCCGTCTTTTGGGCCACGGCCTTGTATGGTTTAGTTTCTTTTTCTTTTTCCCCAACTTTCTCCTCAGAGATTTTCATGGCCTCCTTCCTGGTAGGACAACTGTTGGCAAATGTCCTATGGGCACCACCGCAGTTAAGGCATTTTTTAACGGAACTGTTAGAACTGCACTCAGTGCATCTGGCTCTTTTTTCTGCCTTGCAATGGGTTTTAAGATGCCCATAGCCAAAGCAGTTCATACATTGTTTAAGGGGTGTGAACCTCTCAAATTCTATTTGCCAAGGGGCAACATATACCTTGAAGAGGTATATACCCTTCTCTTTAGTGTTCTATACGCCTATATATATATATATACATATATATATATATTGTCACAACTGCGAGATTACTCTGGACCTTCGCCGATGTTTACCTCACTCTGTGAGGCGGGCTTAGGTCCTTTCCGATTGGCTCGTACGCCTCGTGGGGAACGAGGGTATCAGACCTTTACATTGGCGCGGCAAATAAAAGCCAAAAATTCAGCAGTTGCCCATGATCACCCAGTCAATGCGAAGAGAGTCACTATAATAGCAAATAGGCCAATTCAAAGTGTTATTGAGCTACCCTGGAGTACCGGGACCTCAATCGCGCCGCGAATCCCCTTCTTGTTATTATACTTCTCGCTAACATAAATGTCCAGCAAATTATCTCTGTCTTCAGAGAGTATTTGCATTTTCACTGCCCTCAGCGGTTTTTCTTTTTTACTCATTGACGGTGACAAGGGAACACTACACCTCTCCTCAGACCCGCAGCTCTCTCTATCACAGGGTGACCTGTATAGGGAGGCCCAGCAGTCTGACGGCTACCTAGCTTTAATAGAGGACGACAACCATGCCGAGAAGCTCTTTTCGAAGGATGTCCTCCAGACCCTGGATAAACTTGGCTTCTCCCCGGTAATTCCAATTGACATGAAGGCTAAGCTAACGCTCGTCTTCAAAAAACTAGACCGACAAGTCGTCAACGAGTCGGAACTCGATATTGAGGAAGAAATCACGTCTTCCTTCCCGGGAGCCCAAGTAGAAGATATTTTCATCATGAAAGCAAACTATATTATCAAAGTCAGATTTTCTGACCATGCCACAGCCAAACTAATCAAAGAGAAAGGGATTTACCTCTTCAAGGTATTTGTTGCCCCCTGGCAAATAGAATTTGAGAGGTTCACACCTGTCAAACAATGCATGAACTGCTTTGGCTATGGGCACCTGAAAACCCACTGCAAAGCAGAGAAAAGAACGCGATGCACTGAGTGCGGTTCCAACACCCACTCCTTTAGGGACTGTAGGAGTTCCGTTAAAAAATGCCTAACTGCGGCGGTGCCCACCGAACTTTTGCTAACAGCTGTCACTCCAGAAAGGAGACTATGATAATCTCCCAGGAGAAAGTTAAGGAGAAGGAGAAAGAAAAAGAAACCAAGCCATACAGGGCTGTGGCTCAAAAGGCGGCACAGGAAACTGTGCAGGCCACACCAATGCCTGGAAACCGCTCATTAACCAGGTCCGCCAGGAGATTAAACACAAACAGTCTGAACCCTCCATCCACCTGGCCCTCCCTAACGATCTCTCCAGGGAGATTCTCATAGTCCTCCTTCATGCGCATATGCAGAATATCATTGCCCCTGAAAAGGGGTTCAGATACCATGCAAAAGCAGCACTGGAGGCAAACAATCTTCCAGCTCTAGACCTTGGGGAATCTGACTCTTGGGGCATCCTTAAGGTGATTCAACCCCCTAGCCAGACTGCTCAGGCCCAGCCTGAACAACCACAGCCCCAGGCACCGAAGCCTCAGCCTGCACAGGCCCAGGCAGCGGAGCCTCAACCTGCACAAGCTCAGCCCAACGAGCCCCTGCCCCAGTCACTGGAACCTCAGTTTACTGAGACCCAGACACTGGAGCCCCAGTCAGTTCCCCCCCCCTAAAGCAACCTCGGCACCCCCCTCCACGGCCTCCTCCTCTCGTCAATCAGTAAGGCCAAAGAACATAAAAATCCCCACTGTCATGGAGCTCAGGGATATCCCCAGCGATATCCCTCTGAGCACCACTGATGCCCCACCTCCTACACCAGACCTTACAGAACCCACTGGAACCTTCACTGATGACGAGGGGCTGGAGCGCCTCATGGACGGGACTGCAACAGATCCCAATCACTACGGCATCCGGCTCTTCTCAGAAAATCCCTCTAAGTACCAATACTCTGATCGTTTTGAAATTGGCTCTGAAATAAAAAATAGGAGAATAAAGTGGTTAGTAACGAAAGGAGAGCATACCATCTTGGTCACAGTCAAGAGGTTACACAAACACCTCAAGGAAGGAAGGCAAGATGCGTGTCACAAACAACATGATTGAACAATGCCCTAACATAAATAAATTAAATAACGGATTCTTCCTTGAATAACACAAATACACATGACACACCATACACTACACTCACGCCTCACCATCATACAACACAACGTCCTCCACTGGACAACACGAAAAACTGAACTGTGCAACACATACAGAAGACACGACCCACACATCATACTCATTAACAGCCATGGGCATAATAACACCACCCCACTCAAAATCTACATGTACACCATCTACTCTTCCAACAAATCACAAGAAAGAAGCGATGGCGTAGCAATTGCGATCAGAAACGACATCTCACACAAAATCATCAATAACTTTCAGTCAGACCTACTGGCAGTCGAAATAAATACACCACATGGACCCATTATACTAGCAACACTATGGATTCCACCAAGAAGACCTTTCATACCAGAAACTGACATCTTGCAGCTCCTGAGGCATAACAAACCTATATACATCATGGGAGACTTTAACACGCACTCTTTGGTTACAACCACACAAACACCGTTGGCAGAGGCCTCGCCTCACTCATACAACAAGGCAGACTCACACACCTCGGTCCACACACACCAACATATATAACACATAACACAGCAACAACACCTGACATAGTCTTGGCAAACCACAGAGCACAACTACAACCCATATCACAACAGGCGACGTCACATCCAGCGACCACCTCCCGGTCATCTTAACACTGTCAACAAACCCTATCATGATCCCAACACAAACCCGAGAATCCTTCAAACATGCAAACTGGGAGGGCTTCAGACAATCACTTGAAGACACACAGATAGCTGATCTCAAGGGGCAGCCCACACACACAATAAACACCCACCTTGAACAGTGGTACACAGACATACAGACGGCCCGACAGGCCAACATCCCCAAAACAACACACAAGACTATTCCTTATTACAGAGAAACACATCGCCTGAAATTGCTTAAAATACAATACAGACACTTACACGAACTAGCACTAACACGGGGCTGGGACACACAATTAGCACACGATACAGAGAAATCCAAACACAAATTACACACGAAATTAAAGTAATGAACAAACACCACTGGGAAACACTCACACAAAGACTATGTCAAAACTCTAAAGACCCCAAGAAATTTTGGAGTTCCTTCAAAAAACTCATGGGGTCGAACAAACAGACAATCACATACATATACAACACGTACAGACAGAAGGTTGAAACGGTGGAGGAGATGGAGCCTCTCCACAGGGAATTCTGGCAACAGAATTTCCAAATCTCCCCCACCGAGAACGCCCGATTCCACCACATTACAGAGACCGAGGTTACAAACTACATACAACAACATAGGAACATAATTCTCCCAAAAAACATCATCCCACTAAACACTCTCACAGAGGACAGTCCCCTCTCCACACCAATCACTCCAGAAGAAATAACAAAAAACAAAAACACAACAGCAGGAGCAAGCAACATAAACAAAACAATCATTGAACATCTTCCACCCAGAATGATCACCAGACTACGCCATATCTTCAATGCAGCACTGGCAACAGGATATTTCCCTGATAAGTTCAAACATGCCACACTCACCTTAATACCCAAACCAGGAAAATCTGCACACGAGGTGGGGAATTACCGCCCCATCTCACTCTTAGAAGTCCCAAGAAAACTGCTAGAGAGGGTAATAGCACAGAGACTCATCCCACACCTTGAAAACAACCAAACACACAACATTAGGCAATACGGCTTTCGCCCACACGGGGGGATCGAGAGCGCTATCGCCCTGCTTACGAGGAGATCGCTCTCGGTCTCACTAACAAGCACCAGACGAACGTAATACTACGAGACGTCAGCAAGGCCTTTGATAAGGTATGGCATGACGGTCTCAAATACACCTACAACTACACCTGCCCAGACACTTCACACGCCTTCTCTGTAGCTTCCTGGATGACAGGACTGTCACAATACGCCTGGGAGCCCACCTAGGCACCCCCAACCACCTCAGAAGTGGAGTACCACAGGGAAGCGTATTATCGACAACCCTCTATATCCTGTATACAGCCAATCTGCCAGACCCGACACCATACAGCAACTATATTTCCTATGCAGACGATATCACACAGATTATCACACACCCCTCTAAATCACAACACTTCATGAAACGAACAACAGAAAGAGCTATACAGAACATCAACACATTTGAGCACCACTGGAAAATACAGACAAACATAAACAAATTCAAACTCATACCCATAGCACGTAGAAATTCACAACCAATCACAATCAACAACACCAACATTCCATACACTCACACAGGAAACATTCTTGGACTTCAGTTCACAAGCACAGGCTTCACAACACACGTTAAACAAAGAATAACACAAGCAAAAACAACACTAACCAAACTAAAACGCTTTTCATGCTGCACACCACAAACAAAACTCAGACTCTACAAAACAACTGTCAGACCCATCTTAGAATATACTGCTATCCCACTGGTTGCAATATCATACTCACAAAAACTCCGAATGCAATCAGTACAGAACAAAGCACTACTCTGGGTACACGGCGCAACATTTCTAGACCGAATTTCAGCAGAAACACTACACAGAACATACACCATGGAACCACTAAACACACGCATACACAGACGAGGCAAAAGCACTTGGGCCAGACTACGCGAACAAGAAGACGAACAATATAACAACATCTTTGAAAAACACACAAACACTCACACAAACCACGCCTGGTGGCCCAGAACACTACCAATCACAGAACACAAAACACCCACACCGATATACGCACACACACATACCGACCCTGACCTGTGACCATGACCATGTTTTTAATGTTTTAATTCTAGGTTATTAAAGGCTAAAAGAAAAGAAAAGAAAAAAAAAAAAAAGTAAAACCAGAAGTCACCCTCAGAATCCCCAAAGGATTTGCTAATCGACGCCGCACAGCACCTATAATATCAATGGCAAATAGAGCGACCATCGGCTCTGCCAGCTCACCTGCGCGCTGCGTGGATTAGCCAATCACTGGAGTGAGAGGGCTGGCCACCCTGGCGTGTCTCAAAGGTATAAATCCGAGGGCGCTGTTACCACGGCTTGTCACTTTGCCCGCCTCGGCCCGCCTGGTGGTCGTGGGATCAGCGCTGACGAACTATAAACGGAGAGATTCCAAGGACTGAACATCTTACAAACTTGCTACGAACTCTGACTCGATTGCCTGTGATTATGGGAGTGCACTCGTGCAATTGCATAAGGCAGACACGCGAATCAGAAGACGAGCAGGATGGAGATGTTCTACGGAAAAAGGGGGAAAAAAATAAAATAGCCTTCTATCACTATGTTATCTTATGTTGCATTCACACATTACAACCCTTACCTACGTTTGCTTGTTTTTGTTCCCGTTCCGCCATTTATTTACACCGTTATTTACCTCCATTATTTAATTACCTTTTTCTTTGACTATAATCTTGTTTGTTTGTTTTGCCTGCTGTTCTTTGTTCCTCATGTTATGTTATCACCATTTCATCACAGTTGCCTATGTTTACCTATGTTTATCTATGTAACATGCTCCCTTTTCGTTCCCACCCATTTGCAATATCCAGACCTAGTTGTCAAGAACTCACTCCCCACAATTTATATTATAATACACCACTTTATTCTTCTATCAATTATCATTCAAATCACCCCATCCCTCATCACATCTCACCCATCCCCCTCTGTCCCTATCTAGATTTCTTTCCCCTTGATCACCCATTACCCGTTTTATGTAACATATTTCTCATTCTGCCACTGGAGTCCCCCAACCTCTTTTTCTTTTCCCTAGTTCTTGTTCTTGTTCGTAGCAATTAAAAAACAAAATACAAAACTAAAATAAATACAAAACAAAATACAAAAATTAAAAAGTAATACAACAAAATAAAAAATGAAGTTATTTAACCACATTCATTTTAGTTATAAGTAATCCTGTTCTTGTTCTTGTTCTTGTTCCTAGAAATTAAAAGCAAAATATAAAATTAAATAAATACAAAACAAAATATAAAAAGTTAAAAAGTAATAAAACCAATAAAAATGAAGCTTTTTAATTCCATTCACTTTAGTTAGTATTAAGCTTAGCTTATACTGTTCATTGTTCTTGTTCTTCACACCTTTCTCCTATCAATCTAGTTATTAAGAAACAAAATACAAAATCAATAAAAAATCATAAAACGTAAAAATAGAAAAAAAATATATAAAAAAAAAAAAAAAAAAAAAAAAAAAAAAATATATATATATATATATATATATAATTATATATATATTTATTATAAAAAAGAGGTGTTTACTTCAATTAAAATATAACATAATCAACACTCACTTCCTTCCGACAGTAACAGAGAATTAAAAATCAATCACTTACCTCCCCACCCCACCGAACCTCCAGACATGAAAGAGAAATATAAATGCAATATATATTTACTATGCAAGGGGTTTTCGCCCCCCTACTTTTCCAATCTCCAACTTCCTTAAATTTCACCACTTTACCTTCTCCCCCCCCCCCCCCGCCCTTCGATTTCTTCACCTCTTTACTTCATTATTTATGCTTATGCTTATTCAGTAGTTGTCCCGTGACTTTTGACTAGTGTGCTCCCTTTCCGCCATGTGACCTCGCCTGCTCCGTTGGATCCTCTCTCTCCCCCCGCTCCTGATTGTACATATTTTGTTATGTTTATGTATTGTATAGTGTAACTTTGTGTCTATAGCAGTAAAACCTTTTGTATGTTTCCTCTGGTGTGTTTCTGTTGACCTCGACTGCTCTGATTTCTTCGACTTTTTTATAAGTCAAACCCTGACATAAATATATATATATATATATATATATATATATATATATATATATATATATATATATGAATATATATATATATATTTATATGTATGTATATATATTTATACATATTGCAGTAAGCAATGACAAATATGATGAATACTTAAGAAAATTATGTATTCTTAAAATTGTACTAATGTAACATTGCTCAGGTACATTAAAGGCATAACCTTTGGGGGGACATAGAGGGTGAAATGGACTACTCTTCACCAAATGTAGCTATACCTCAAAGTAGCCTAATTTTTTTTTTCTTCCAGGCTGTTCTTTTATGCCACAACTTTATCATATGTAGCAACTGGTAGCCATCAACTGAGCATTGCTGATTGCGGTGATCTGTCGCAAGCATTTGTTAGCATTTGTGTCTCCAGAGTAGCAAGAATGATCGCACACCTGAGGTTGGAGTACATTCACTTCCCCCCATACAATAGAAGAAATAATGTAATGTAAGAATTTATGCTCAGGTTGGAATGATTGACCTACAATGCCCTTCCATGCCCAAGCAGAAGTTTTCCGCTGCAGGAAAGGCTATTTTTCTATAAATGTTCAAGTTTGTGGGCCACAGTTAAATTTTTTAAAATATTGTTGCATGAGGCCAGGAAGTGTTCATGACAACATAATGTACCTAAACAACATTCGTGAACAACGGTACAATGTGGCACACATTAAAACACACAACACCATTGAACGTGCACTTGGTTTTCTTAAAAAAAGATTCTCTTGTCTTGGGGGGTGGGGAGGGAGGGAGGGAGGGAGGGAGGGTAGGAGGGAGGGAGGGAGGGGAGGGAGGGAGGGAGGGAGGGAGGGAGGGAGGAGAAGAGAGAGAGAGAGAGAGAACAAGTCTGGAAAGCACTAAAGTTATGATTGCTGCATGTGCTATACTACATAACCTGGTCATTCAGTACAGGGTAGCAGAGCCAGAAATACATGCAGATGACTAATGAAAATTCTGTTCTCTTAATGATACACCATCCAGATTCACCAAACATACAAAGAAATACTGAGGGAAGTGTTTGACGCCAGGGAATCGTAAACCAGTATTTCTGATGGCATAGACTGACATGAATTTTTAACCGTTACTGTTTCAATTATTTTTTTCATTGATATTTTCATCATATTGGTATATTTTACCAATTTCTAATATTTTGGATAATGATATTATTGCACATTATTTTGTAATATTAGTGTTGCTTATCAGTGATATTAGCCACAGGTACTAAAAATTTAAATTTGCTTGTATTTTTAATATCTTTATACATCAAAAAATATATATATTGGTTTTACAGAGGTGTTTTGATAAAGCTATTTATTCAATACTAAAACAGGAAAACAAACAAAATTAATACATTACTTTTAAATCAAATTTCTGCTGCCATCTGTCATTCAATATAAATGTACAAATCTATACTTTCTTATGCAACAGAAAACAACTGTAGGGAAGTTAATATTTGTACAGATTCATATTTATGAATAAGGTAATCTGTAACTTTGTATTGTCATACTTTAACAAATACAGAAAAAATCATTACTTCCTAGAAACTGTCTTGGCTGCCTCTGGTACTGCAACTGCAGCCTCTTTAATTGCCTGAGTAGCACTTTCGACAAAGTATTTAATACTTTTACAGGCTACAATAAACTCTTGGGCGCTCTCTAACTGAGCTTCTTTTATTTTCATGTCCATTTCATGCTCTCTTTCATGCATCTTTAGGGACTGTTCGTAGCATTCAGCAGCGGGGCTGAATTTCCATTCTTTTTTCCCTTTTTGTTCAACATCAGTTTGTAGGGGTGACTGTCTGCTACTGTTCGAAGAACTTGGTCGAAGGTCTTCCAAATCCTCAGCCGCAGACACACTTGAGACATGTATTCGGGTATCATCTGGGGGTATTTGCAACTGGTTAGAATTATGAGAGGCTGCATAAGAGAATAAACAAATAGTGAATATATCTATTAGGATTCCATTGTGGTAATTACATAGGATGAGATGCACCATTTTTACAAACATGTTCATTATTATTATTATTTATTTATTATTATTATTTTTGAACTATACTACTCACCAGTAAGAGGATCGCTGTCAAACACATTGTCAAGATCTTTTAGTTCATCATATATGATGTCATACACTTTGGCTGTCTTGTCATCTACATCTTCTGCAGGAACACCACCCCCTGTCTTGAGCAACTCTTTTTTCTTCATTGCATGTTTTTTCCTGTGAATTTGATATATTATTATTTCCATTATTATTATCACTATTTTCATCATTTAGATCATTATTACTCTCATTATTATTATTATTATCATTAGCATTGTTATTATCATCATTATTGTTATCACTGAATAAGCATAAAATTTACTTACCTTCCCTTTAGTCGCTCCCACATCTTCCTCACTTGCTTTTCCGTCATTTTATCGCCGACAGCAGCAGCATTAAAAAGATCAGTGATTTCTTTCCAGATTTCTTTCTTTTTCCGGGTAATCTTGTGGTCGTGGCTTTTATCACATACAATGCGTTTTCTCTCACAAACAAGTTCTATAAGTAAATCGCGCTGTTTTTGCGTAGAATACTGGGTCCGTGAAGTTGCCTTCCTTCCAGCTTTTGCACCTAAATCGTAAACAAATGAGCATCAGGCGTACCAACTGCGGCGCCACCACCTCTAAGCATTACTTCTTAACCCTTTCCTAACTGAATTAAGAAATCCTGATTTTTTATTTTTTATTCAGATATATTGTTCCTAGGACCCCAATGAAACAATTTATGTTACAAATTTTGCATATTGTATTTTCAATACAAAAATACAGTAGTCAGAGTCCCGTCAGGCTTCTAGACACAAAAAAGGAACCTTTTTTTTTTTTTACAAAAAAGAAAACATAATAGTTAACTTCTGAGGAAGAATTTTAACGAAATAATACTAGATTTGCACTCTTTATGAAATACTAGAATATAATATCATTATTATTCCATGGCATTATCACACGTTATAATAAACATTGGCACCTGTTACATATAAAATTGAACATATCGTATTTCATTCTTTTACATGAAAATAATACACTGTGATTGTAATAATGTACATAATATATATGAGCAAATAAATAGAAGTCTAAACTTTCTATTTCTTCTATTGCAACTCATTACAATGAAAGTAGAATTTAGTTGTGAAATTCAAAAAAACAATTCTTTGTAGCATTACAACATAGATGAATCCCACAATGACTGCATACTGATATTGGTCGTGACTCTATTCCTTTCTTGGAGCATACCTCACTTTCTTCCTTTTTCTGAGTGAATTTTGGCCAATGTACCCCAGTATTGGTAAATCTAACTGACGTTGGTATATTGTACTCAGTTTTCCTTCGCTTGGGCGTTCCTCGAGCTTTACGATCTTTTGTATAAGTCAGAAGTCCTCTGGCAAGCTCTGTACGGAAGTTGAAAAACTGAAAGAGATGGGTGAGTTTTCTTTGTAAACAGTATATGCATTCACAATACTCATATCAAGAAGACAAAGAAAAATTCTGTGCCACCATTTCATGCTCTTTCTGTTTGTGCCATACAGTTGCCGTAGCATATTGTGCTTATCTACTCCGCCCATGTTCTTGTTATAGTCTTTTACTACTTGTGGGCATGGAATTATTATCTTGTTTCCATCTTTCTCTGTTCTTTTGACAGTTGTTGGGGAAATACCATGATAGTTGGAAGCTAAATGAACTGCTTTATTATCCTTCCATTTGTAGGCAGTTATACCATTTGGTGTGGACCTGTAATCAAAGTCTCCTCTTGTTAGTTCTTTGTCACCTGCTAGACAAGGAAAATCTTTTCTTGTTGGTCTGATAGTGCCACATGCTTGAATCCGAAAACTTTGCAATAATTCTAGGAGAGCAAAAGATGTAAAAAAGTTGTCAAAGAAGACTTTGTGATTTTTGCCTCTGAGATGGTCGGTCAATTTCAGAACTACTTCTCCACCTAAACCATATTCTTTCCTCAAATTTGGCTCAGTGTCTCCCCCTTTGCCAGTATATATATCAAACTTAAAAATGTATCCTGCATTATCTGCAAGACACCACATTTTATAACCCCTTTTGATTGGTATAATGGGATTATATTGTTTGAAATTAAATCTCCCTTTGAAACGAATCATTGATTCATCAACATTTAGCTGTTCTCCAGGAGACCTTATGTCTAAAAAAATCCTATTTAGGCTTTCAATAAGTGGCCTTAGCTTATACAGCTTATCCTTATTATTTGGATTCATTTTGGAGTTGTCATTCAAGTGCAATTTACTAAGAATACTCATGAATCTATCACGTGCCATTGCTTCTCGAATAGGCCTAACACCCAGGTCTTCAGCTGTTGCCCAATAATGATGCAAACCTGGAAGTTTATGATAACCCATTACTACGTTGATACCTAAGAACACATAAAATTCATCTTTGCTCAAAGATATTGCTCTACCCTTTTGCACACTATAAAGATTTGTCTGATAAACAATATTACTGATTGTATCCTCATCAAAAAATTGTAGAAAGGCATGGAGTGCAGACGAATATGAATTCTCATTCATTGAATTAGGTTGGAACTCTACATTCTGAGCAGCTTCCGGCTTCTTCCTCCAACGCCGTCTGTCGTGCTGACATTGATAACTAGTAGAGGGATGCCCCTCTTTGCCTGATGTAGGATGCTCCAGGTGAGTTGCAATAAGTTCATAATTTGCTGTGGCTTCTTCAGATTCTCTTTGAGCTCGTAATAAGGGATCAATTGATACAGTACTGTGGCTGAATTGGGTAAGGTCATCCTCAAACTCGGGGTTATCTATTTCCTCTTCTACATCTGTATCAGAGTCGTAATCCGATGGAAGGTCTTCTAAAAGTTTCAAGAAACTCTCTACATTTAGGTCTTTCCTTGCTGCCATGCTGGTATCTGAAGTAAAAAAAACAAAACATAATAACATATATTGGCAACACAATGTGCTATGGCAATAATGAATTGGCCTACCGCCACTTATTTTTCGTCTAGGAAAACTTTATCAGTCAATGCTGAAATTAATTTTCAGTAATCGTTTCTCAATACTTATTTTCTATTCAAAAGTATATGGATAACTGTAGTAAAATTTCATTACCGAAGGAGAAAAGAAAAGAAAAGAAAAGAAAAGAAAAGAAAAGAAAAGAAAAGAAAAGAAAAAAAAAAGGCCTCTCCAACATTTTTATTCATCAGGGGTAGTGGTAAATTATTTTTTCAAATATGGTAAAAGATGATAAACAATAAATGATGCAAATACACCTTTTCTATACATATAACACTGGTCAACAGCAAAAAAATCGTCGATAATTTTTTAACTGATTTTAGACAATTTTGATGTGCTGAATCCAAAAATAACATTGATTTTGCTCAATCAGGTCAAATTTGTGTTCTATTGCCAAATATTGTTTTTTTACGGTTGTTGTTCATACATAAGGGTATTAGCATTTTCGTGGTGGGTATTACGATATAATTTTCAAGTTGCGACTGCACATTTTTTGCTAACAAACATTTTTTCCTTATTCAGATGAATGATATGGATTCGTCCAGAAGGTCTTGCAGAAATAAACCGGATGTATTCTGCTACATCTGCGGCGAATACACCGTTGTTCCTAACAAGAAACCAGTCACAAGTTTCGTAAAGCGTGCTTATCATGCTTACTTTGGCATGAACTGTGTCAGGACAAA
>NC_051390.1:42128438-42134862 GCF_015228065.2 Penaeus monodon | reverse complement strand
CCTAGTTTGCTTTTTTTTTTTTCCGTTCCGCCATTATTTACACCGTTATTACCTCCATTATTTAATTACCTTTTTCTTTGACTATAATCTCTGTTTGTTTGTTTTGCCTGCTGTTCTTTGTTCCTCATGTTATGTTATCACCATTTTCATCACAGTTGCCTATGTTTACCTATGTTTATCTATGTAACATGCTCCCTTTTCGTTCCCACCCATTTGCAATATCCAGACCTAGTTGTCAAGAACTCACTCTCCACGGTTTATATTATAATACACCACTTTATTCTTCTATCAATTATCATTCAAATCACCCCATCCCTCATCACATCTCACCCATCCCCCTCTGTCCCTATCTAGATTTCTTTCCCCTTGATCACCCATTACCCGTTTTATGTAACATATTTCTCATTCTGCCACTGGAGTCCCCCAACCTCTTTTTCTTTTCCCTAGTTCTTGTTCTTGTTCGTAGCTACTAAAAAACAAAATACAAAACTAAAATAAATACAAAACAAAATACAAAAATTAAAAAGTAAGTTATTTAACCACATTCATTTTAGTTATAAGTAATCCTGTTCTTGTTTTGTTCTTGTTCCTAGAAATTAAAAGCAAAATATAAAATTAAATAAATACAAAACAAAATATAAAAAGTTAAAAAGTAATAAAACCAATAAAAATGAAGCTTTTTAATTCCATTCACTTTAGTTAGAATTAAGCTTAGCTTATACTGTTCATTGTTCTTGTTCTTCACACCTTTCTCCTATCAATCTAGTTATTAAGAAACAAAATACAAAATCAATAAAAAATTATAAAACGTAAAAATAGAAAAAAAATATATAAAAAAAAAAAAAACAAAAAAAAAATATATATATATAATATATATATATATTATATATATTTTAAAAAAAAGAGGTGTTTACTTCAATTAAAATATAACATAATCAAGACTCACTTCCTTCCGACACTAACAGAGAATTAAAAATCGATCACTTACCTACCCACCCCACCGAACCTCCAGACATGAAAGAGAAATATAAATGCAATATATATTTACTATGCAAGGGGTTTTCGCCCCCCCTACTTTTCCAATCTCCAACTTCCTTAAATTTCAGCACTTTACCTTCTCCCCCCCCCCCCCCGCCCTTCGATTTCTTCACCTCTTTACTTCATTATTTATGCTTATGCTTATTCAGCAGTTGTCCCGTGACTTTTGACTAGTGTGCTCCTTTCCGCCATGTGACGTTGCCTGCTCCGTTGGATCCTCTCTCTCTCCCCCACACTCCTGATTGTACATATTTTGTTATGTTTATGTATTGTATAGTGTAACTTTGTGTCTATAGCAGTAAAACCTTTTGTATGTTTCCTCTGGTGTGTTTCTGTTGACCTCGACTGCTCTGATTTCTTCGACTTTTTTATAAGTCAAACCTGACTTATTTATTTTTATAAAAATATATATTATTATATATATATTTTATTATATTTATTTTTAAATTTTATTATATATATTTAAAATTTTTTTATAGAATGAAAATATATAACCCCAAAAAAATTATGTATTTTTAAAAATTTCAATTTTAAAAAAAATTAAAACTTTGTAACATTAAGGCAAAACCCTTTTTGGGGGGACAAGAGGGGAAATGGACTACTTTTCCCAAATGTACTATACCAAAGTAGCCTAATTTTTTTTTTCTCCAGGCTGTTTTTTTATCCCAAAAAAAACTTTATCATAGTACAACTGGTACCATCAACTGAGCATTGCTGTTTTGGGTGATTTTTAAATTTTTTTAGTTTTTTGTGTTCCAAGAGAAGAAAATGCACACCTGGGGTTTGGGTACTTCACTTCCCCCCTACATAGAAAAAATAATTTTTAAAGAAAATTAGGTGGTGATTGATTTACAAGCCCTTCCATCCCAAAGCGAATTTTTCCGCTGCGAAAGGCTATTTTTCTTAAATTTCAATTTGGGGCCCAGTTAAATTTTTAAAAATTTTGTGGCGGGAAAGGTTTCAACAAATTTATAAAAAAATTTCGTGAAAAAGGGAAAAATGTGGCACACTTTAAAACACACAACACCAGAACGTGCATTTTGGTTTTCTTAAAAAAGATTTCTTGTTTTGGGGGGGTGGGGAGGGAGGGAGGGAGGGAGGGGAGGGGAGGGAGGGAGGGAGGGAGGAGGGGGAGGAGGAGGGAGGGAGAAGAGAGAGAAGAAGAAACAAGTCTGGAAAGCCTAAATTTAATTGCTGCATTGCTAAAACCTCTTTACCGGTACAGCGGGGTAGCAGAGAAAATAATCGTCTTAAAATTTTTTCCCCAGATCCCAAAATCCCCAAAATAAAAAAAAATCTGGGGGAAATTTTTTTGAGCCAGGGAAAAAAAACAGATTTTAGGATGGAAAAAATTTTTTTTTTCCTTATTTTCAATTTTTTTTTCATTTTTTTTTAAAGGGATATTTTCCAATTTTAATTTTTTGGGTTTTATTATTCAATTTTTTTAAATTTGTTTTTTAATTTTTTTTAAACCATAAAAAAAATTTAAATTTGTTTTTATTTTTAAATCTTTATCATCAAAAAAAAAAAAATTTTTTAAATTTTTTAAACATTTTCTCTAAAAAAAAAAACAAAAAAATTAAAATTTTTAAAAACTTTCTTGCCCCGAAATTAAAGTAAAAATAATTTTTTGCAACAAAAAATGGGAAAGGGAAATTTTTTTTGCAACTTTTTAAAAAATTTAAAGAAAAAAAAAATTTTAAAAAAAATTTTTCCCAAAAAAACTGTCTTGGCTGCCCTGGTACTCAACTGCACCCTCTTTAATTGCCTGAGTAGCACTTTCGAAAAAGTATTAATACTTTTACAGGCTACAATAAACTTTTGGGGCGCTCCTAAACTGAGCTTTTTTTTTTTTTTCATGTCTTTCATGCTCTCTTTCATGATTTTTAGGGACTGTTGTAGCATTCAGCAGCGGGGCGAATTTCCATTCTTTTTTCCCTTTTTTGTTCAAAAATTTTTTTGGGGGTCCCCTCTGTACTGTTCGAAGTTTTCAATTTTAAAACCCACCCGCAGACAATTAAATTTTTGGGGGTATATGGGGGTTTTGAATTTAAAAATTTAAAAAGGTATAAAAAATAAAAAATATAATATTCATTGGATTCCTTTTGGGAAATTTACTTAAAAAGCCCTTTTTAAAAATTTTCATTATTATTATTTTTATTTTTAAATTTTTATTTTCCTCCCCGGGGCCTGTAAACACATTGTCAAGATCTTTTAGTTCATCAAATGTGTAAACATTTTGGTGTCTTGTATCTACATCTTCTGCGGGAACACCACCCCTGTCTTGACAACCTTTTTTCTTCATTGCATTTTTTTTTTCGGGAAATTTGATATATTATTATTTCCATTATTATTATCACTTTTTTTCATCATTTAATCTTTATTACTCTCATTTTATTATTATTATCATTAGATTGTTATACCACATTTTTGTTTCACTGAATCATAAAATTTACTTACCCCCTTTTAGTCGCTCCCATCTTCCTCACTTGCTTTTCCGTATTTTATCGCCGCAGCAGCAGCTTTTAAAAAGATCAGTTTTTCTTTCCAGATTTCTTTCTTTTTCCGGGTACTTGTGGTCGTGGGTTTTATCACCCTACAATCGTTTTCTCTCACAAACAAGTTCTATAGTAAATTTGCGCTGTTTTTTGGTAGAATACTGGGTCCGTGAAGTGCCTTCCCTTTCCCGCTTTTGCCCCCTAAAATCGTAAAAAAAATGAGATCAGGCGTACCAACTGCGGCGCCCCCACCTCTAAGCTTACTTTAAACCCTTTTCCAATGAATTTAAAAATCCCGATTTTTTTTTTTTTTTAGATATATTTTTCCTAGGGCCCCAAAGAAACAATTTATTTTACAAATTTTGCATATTTTATTTTTAAAAAAAAAAACGTATCAATCCCCCCAGGCTTCTAGACACAAAAAAGGATTTTTTTTTTTAAAAAAAAAACATAATAGTTAACTTTGAGGGAAAAATTTTTTAAAGAAATAATCTAGATTTGCATCTTATGAAAAACTAGAATTAATATATTTTATTTCCCTGGATTATAAATTTTTAATAAACATTGCACCTGTTACATATAAAATTTAACATATCGTATTTTATTCTTTACATGAAAAAATACACTTGTTGTAATAAAGTACATAATATATTGAGCAAAAAATAAAGTCTAAACTTTTTATTTTTTTATTGCAACTCATTTCAATAAATTTTAATTTATTGTGAAAATTTAAAAAAAAAAATTCTTTTAGCATTTCAACATAGATGAATCCCACAAGACTGCAACTGATATTGGTCGTCTTATTCCCTTTTTTGGAGCATACCTCACATCTTCCCTTTTTTTTGAGGGTTTTGGCCCCTGTACCCCATTTTTTAAACTAAAAGACGTTGGTATATTGTACTCAGTTTTCTTCGCTTGGCTTCCTCGAGCCCTTTACGATCTTTTTATTCAGAAGTCCTCTGGCAAACTCTGTACGGAAGTTGAAAACTGAAAGAGAGGATGAGTTTCTTTTTAAAAAGTATATCATTTACAATATCATATCAGAAGACCAAAAAAATTTGTGCCACCTTTCATGCTCTTTCTGTTTTTGCCCTACAGTTGCCGTAGCATATTGTGCTTTTCTCTCCGCCCATGTTTGTTATAGTCTTTTATACTTTTGGGGGATGGAATTATTTTTTTTTCCATCTTTTTTGTTCTTTTTACGTTTTGGGGAAATACCCTGATAGTTGGGAACAAATGAATGCTTTATTATCCTTCCATTTGTAGGCAGTTATACCCTTTGTGTGGACCCGTAACAAAGTCCCTCTTTGTTCTTTGTCACCTGTAGACAAGGAAAAACTTTTCTTTTGGTCTGATAGGCCAATGCTTGAATCCGAAAAATTTTCAATAATTTAGGAGAGCAAAAAATGTAAAAAAATTTTTCAAAAAGACTTTTGGGGTTTTTGCCTCTGAGAGGTTTTGGTCAAATTTTAGAACTATTCTCCCCCTAAACCCTATTTTTCCCCAAATTTGGGTCAGTGTCTCCCCCCTTTTCCCGTATTATATCAAACTTAAAAAAGTTCCCGCTTATTGCAAAACACCCCATTTATAACCCCTTTTGATTTTGGGTTATGGGGATTTTATTGTTTGAAAATTAAATCTCCCTTTTAAAAAGAATCATTATTTATCAACTTTGCTGTTCTCCAGGGGCCTTTGTTAAAAAAAAACCCATTTGGCTTTCAAAAAGTGGGCCCTTAGCTTATACAGCTTATCCTTATTATTTTTTGGTTTATTTTGAGTTGTCATTCAATGCAATTTACTAAGAATACTCATGAATTATCCCTCCCTTTCTTCTCGAATAGGCCCAAAACCCAGGGCTTCAGCTGTTGCCCAATAAAGATGCAAACCTGGGAAATTTATGATAACCATTTCTACGTTGATACCTAAGAACACATAAAAATTTATCTTTGCTCAAAAATATTGCTCTACCTTTTGCACACTATAAAGATTTGTCTGATAAAAAAATTTCTGATTGTATCCTCATCAAAAAAATTTTAGAAAGGGAGGAGTGCAGACGAATATGAATTCTCATTTTATTGAATTAGGTTGGAAACTCACATTCTACATTCCCGGTTCTTTCCCCAACGCCCTCTGTCGTGCTGACATTTATCTATAGAGGGATGCCCTTTTTTGCCCGATGTAGGATGCTCCAGGGATTGCAATAAGTTCTAATTTGTGGCTTCTTCAAAATTTTCTTTGAGCTCGTAATAAGGGATAATTGATACAGTACTGTTGCTGAATTGGGTAAGGTCATCCTCAAACTCGGGGATCTTTTTCCCCCTTCTACATCTGATCAGAGTCGTAAACCGATGGAAGGGCTTCTAAAAGTTTTAAGAAACCTTCATTTTGGTCTTTCCTTGCTGCCAGCTGGTATCGAAGTAAAAAAAAAAAATAATAACATATATTTTGGCAAACAAGTGCTTTGGGAATAATGAAGGGGGACCCCACTTATTTTTCGTCCAGGAAAAAATTTATTTATCAATGCTGAAATTAATTTTCAGTATCGTTTCTCAAAACTTATTTTTTTTCAAAAGTATATGGATAACTGTAGTAAAATTTTATTTTCGAAGGGGAAAAAAGAAAAGAAAAAAAAAGGAAAAAAAAAAAAAAAAGAAAAAAAAAAAAAGGCCCCTCCACATTTTTATTCATCAGGGTAGTGGTAAATTTTTTTCAAAAAAGAAAAGATGAAACAATAAAAGAGCAAAAAAAACCTTTTCTATACATATAACCTGGTCAACAGCAAAAAAAAACGTCTAATTTTTTAAAATGTTTAGAAATTTTTTATGTGTGAATCCCCAATTTTCCCCCCCCCAAAATTTTTTTTGGGTTTTTGCCAAAAACAAAGGGGC
>NC_051390.1:42104586-42128338 GCF_015228065.2 Penaeus monodon | reverse complement strand
TTGATGGTACTTTCTTGATTCACAAATAAATGCTAGGGTTCTTGGGCAAAAATCTACACAATATCCTGTAAGATTTTTTGTTAAGTCTGGACCTTTAAAAGTTTTCATTCAGTGATCTTGTGTAGCGAGCACTGCCAAAAATACTTTTTTTTTCCGGGCTTTTTGGGTGGAAAACACCTATGGGGAATATCCCCAAACTTTCCCAAAATCCTTATTTAAATTTTTCCTTTTGGGGTTTGGTTCTGCAAAACCCTTTTTTTTAAGACGTTCATAAATTTGACATAATCTTGATGTAATCTTTCTTTCCTAAATTTTTTTTTAAAGTTAATTAGCCTGTGCAAAATTGCACCTCTATATTTTGGGAACTTAAAATCTACATTTTTAAAAAGGCAAAGACATTTCTAATGACCTCTTTCATTCTTATTATAAACTTTTTTATCATTTTGAGAAAAGGAAAATCTCATATACTTAATCAAAATCAATTCAATTTTTTTTTTTTTTTTACTTCTCAGGATTAATAATCTCTTTGACCTTTTGGGGGCAGTGTGAGAAGCAACATTTTTTCTCATGGTTAATTATTATTTCTTGAATCTTGTTCTTGTACTGTGACTAATCTATCCCCTTGAATAAACCCTCTGACTTACCAACATTGATCCCCAAGATCGTTCTTTTTGCATGGGGATCATTGTCATTGCCATGATTTTTCCTTTTGGTTTAATTGCCTTAAAAATTTGAACCATTTACGGTCCTACTTCAAAATCTCTTGAAAGGCATCAGTTTCTCAACTATTCTTTAAAAATGTGCCACCTCTGGCAGTTTCAGGTTTTGGTTTTTTTGCTTGCCTGCAAGGAATTTTTCTCTAGAATAAGAATGAGGAAATGTATATCTTTTTTTAAAAAAAACCCTTTAACATTAACCACAATTTTCAGATCATGTAACTTTTTGTTAACCATTCTGTAGCTAATCTAGATGAACCTTGTTCCACCAACGCCTAACTTACTAGACCCTTTTTTTTAAAAAAAATATGCATCAGCCCGATCATCAAGTAAGCATACCCAAGTTTTTTTTCTGCTCGTCACTTTTAGGGTGAAACCTCACAGGACTATCTTTGGTTAACTCCTAGAAATACACTTTTTTAACTTAATTGTATTAGAAACCCCTTTTTTTTTTTCCCTTTAACTTTAATTTTTATTTTCAGATCCATAGGATGTAATCTATTACAATTTTTTACCTTGCCCCTTCGATGGCAAATCTTGAATGTGCCTCTTTTTAGAAATCTACAAATTTTGTTTTTAAAACAAAATTCTTTTTTCTTCAAACCCAAAATTTTAAAAAATTTGTTACAGTTATTAAGGTTATTAGCACTGAAAAATGGCAAGAAAAATCTTTTTTCACTTTTTTTATTATTAAATTTCTTTGGTTTTTCTTGAAAAAGTTTCCCTGCCCTTGCTTTTGTTTGGACTTACTTAATTACCTCTAACCTTTTTTTTAACGCAGTGTTTGAAATTATTGGTTGATGCCTTTGAAGTTTCTTTTTGAAAAATGTAAAAACTTTGTAATAAAGGAAATTCTGTGCTGTTTGCAGTCTCCAAGAAATAAAAAAATTTCTCAAAGCGGTCCATCATTCAGAGGAATCCTTAGCCATTCATGTAATTTATATTATTACAACATAAGGCATTACCAAATTTTGTTTTAAAAAGATTTCTGTTTTATGGTAACTTCATAGTATCTAATAAAAAAAGTCCACTTATAATTCTTTTGCTTCGCATCTGTATTTTTGCTTAAAATCATTTTTTCACTGCCTTTATTTTTGACTAAATGAATCTAAAAGATTTAAAACCCACATTGAATCTAAAGTATGTCACCTTTGAAGCGGGTTCAGGCCTAGGAACGAGTCCTGGGGAAGAATTTCCTAATTGTTGGTACACCCTTTTCTTCTGTTCTCCCTGAAAAAATTTCTCTTTTTAAACAAAAACCCCATTTTTTGGAAAAAATAAATTACCTTAGGATTCGATTACTCATATATTCACGTCGGTTTATCCTTTTTAAAATCTTCTTTCTTATAATTTGAAACCCATTTACCCTTTCTTTTGTTTTAAAATTTTATCTAGATACAGAATGCTTATGGTGTGGCAATTTTTTTTTTCGAAAGGGAACTCCACATACTTCTTGTAAATCTTGTTACTCTCAACCCTATTCTTCATTTTTTTTTTTGTTTCTTTTTTGATTTTAAAATTTTCTAATTAATTTTGCTAACCTTAAATTAATTCTTTTTTACTTTTGATAAAGAAATTTTTGAACGCCTAAAAAGCCACTACTCCAGAAACTACCTAAAACTTGTAAAAATGTTTTGACCTTTCTCTGATATCAAAATAACCCTTTGTGTGTCTTCCTCACATTTAATATATTGATCTGAAAATTTATTGGGGGGCTCCAGAGCTTCATATTATCGTTGCTTTCTGTACAGCTTAAAATTGTTACTAGTAAAACCCTAGTTTCCTTTAAATTTGATTAAACCTAGATCTCTAATCTATTATTTATCTCAATGTTAACTCTCTTCCAAGCAGAATTTGCATAAAAAATTTTGTCTTACAACTCGACTTTATATTAAAACCTTTTTGAGTTTTAGTTCTAGATCTTACACTGGGTTACCTGAAAAAATTTCTCATGCAACTCTACCCTTTCGGGTTTTTTCAACTTCACCAGTTGATCGGGTGACAAAATAAACAGAAATTATAAAATATACCAGTACTGCAACAGACACCATTAATCCACAAAAAAAAATTACCTTTCTGCATTAACTTTTTTTAAAAACTACGATCAACAGTGGGAAGTAAATACCTTCTGGTAATACCTTTTTGTCCTCTTCTTTGCTTTCCTTCGGGCCCCTGTTAGAATTTTGTCGGTGATGAGCTAGTTAATATCACACTTGATGCGGGGGAAATCAAATCCTACTGGCCGCAGCAAATAAACAGTTGTACTTGATAGAAGTTAGGCTGTTATGCAACTGTGTGTATATCCCTTTTTTGGATGACACCTTTTTTTTTCAACTTTGGATAAAATTTAACAAGCTTGTAATTTACTGTTGATGGATATTCATGACAAGTGTTGGATTTTACTAGGTGGAGTTGTACTTTCATGTGTTTTATTTGGGGTGGAGTTTATGGGATGGATTTTTTCTGCCTGCGGCCTCGCCCTTTTTTTTTTGGGAAATTTTGTTTCTGAATAATACTTCAAGGGATTCGGAAAAAAACAATTCTTTTTTGTTTTTTCCTTTTATTCTCCAAAAAAGATGAAATACAATTTCTACTGTTCATCCATATTTTCCCATGTCCGTCTTCTTAAAACTTCCGTACTCTACTTAAAACTGAAAAAACAAAACAATGTGGAACGTAAACTGGGCCCAGGGGTAAATTTACTTTAAACTTGTAATAATTCACACACTTAACTCAATTAAAGCAATCACTAAATGCAAACAAACTTATAAACTAAAATTAAAATAATGGGATAAATAAACTTGTACAAAGAATGAAATTTTAAAAACCTAAAAACCCTACAATGGGGGCCTGCTGCTCTTGGCGACCACGCCTGTTGAAGTAAACCCCCCGTTATGTATAAATTTTGAAACATAATCTTTAAAACATTTTCTTTCATCTTCTTTCTTAAATTTGGGGCGCTACACTTACATGGGGATTTATAAAAAACGGACAGCCCTAATGGATCATCCTTGTATGGAGGGAAAAACAGCCCCCACGTAATGAGTACCGTTCTTTGAAGGGTACATAGAGCCGAGCTCCATTCGAAGGGTGCCAAGTGTCAGATTTAAACGGCTACTTTTGCTAAATATTGCAGAAAGAAACAGCTTTTGCTATCTGTGCAGACCGCCAGACAAAGGATGCCTGCAAAAAACAACGAGAAACAGCGCAACAAAGAAAACCGCCACCATCGTAAAAGGGGTGCTTTTAGATGCAGACACAAGGTGTGACGGCCTGGCACCGTAACTGCCACCAAAAACCCGCCACGAGCACCCCCCCCCCTGCCCCGACCGTACCCATCGACCGCGGAGTGGCGTGCCCATGGGCTTTCAGGACCTCTGGGTCCTAAGGTTTTTGCTGGGTGGGCAAAGAGAGGATTTGACCCCCCCACAACAAAAAGACCTTTGGGCTCTTGCGTATACCCGGGCTGTTTTGCGCACACCTTTCGTTGTTCCGCGAATCTAATTGCTTGCTTACTTCGTGCCCTGCATCCTTTCCCCCTTTTTATATTTTTTCGGTATTAGGAAACCCCTTTCGCATGACTTTGAATGACCCCACTTCGAGCTCGGCTGGGACGGGGGCGCCCTTTCCTTCCGTAGGGGGGGGTGTGTCGGGGGGGGGCCTTACATGCCTTAGCCTTAGGCCTTAGATTTGTGAGTTGCCACCTTTGTTAGGGACTGTCTGGCAATCATCTCATGACTGACACTTATAAATTCGTTTAGGAAATAATGGCAGGTAGGACCCACCTTACCCAGTTCTGTCAGTATTAACACCTGCTAGACTAAACCTTGCCCCTTCTTTTCACCCACGCAGTGGCATGACCATGGACCATGTCATTAAATTACATATACGGAGACTCTTTCCTTGTGGGGTGGCTCCCAGAAATCTTCCCCCTCATGAGGTGCAGTCACATCTTTTTAAAACCTACAATGGCTTAAAGGGGGCGTAGCCAAGCAAACAACTGATCCCTTTCCCTTTCGCCCGAAGCCAAAAAAAATTTAAAGATAAAGGCTTACCCCGCCCCCTCCCCCGAAAAAAAGGGCCAAATGTACAGTCGTGGCAAAAAAGTCGACGGACGTCCTCCCCACAATCGTGTGAGCTATCATCATAAATATCCGCCAAAACTTTTTACAAGCCTCCCGAGCCCCGAATCGTTAACATTGTGTGTAGCAGCACGCCCCGCAACCTAATTCAGCGACTTTCCCAGTTGGGTCACATCAGGTCCACACCATGTCCGCGTCATTGACGGGGGGCTCCCCTCGTTTTTCCCCTGGCATTACACAGCGTTCATGAATTTAAGCCGCAACCTAAAATGAGATCAGCTTTCCCCCGATCCTCTAGCAAGCAGAAAAACAGCAACAGCACCAAAGGACTGCCCGTCTTTAGCCGACTGGGAGCCTGCCGGCTCCTCGGGTTGATCCCCCCTCCCTAGCCCCCGGCCGTACCGGGGTGCAACCATCTCCATTACTGTCTCTGCCCAGACGACTCAGAAACTTCTTCACGTTGATAGTGATACGTTATGATATTTCGCTCACCCGGGAAACTCTTCTCACGTGGGATCATGATACATGGTTCCCAAACCTAAAATTTGAACCAAGTGCTTTATTCACGGGGGAAAAATGCCTCAAGTGCTACCGTTAAAAAACCAATAAACACAATGCACACAAACAGAGTCTCTCGTTGAAGGGCGAAGGTCACTTTTTCCCCAAATGAAAGGACACTATCAAACTGCAACTGTGGGGGGTCCACGATCGTTACAGATCCTCCCCCATCCCCGAAAAAAATTACTAAAAAAAAACAAAATTAGTTTGGGGGAATCAAAAACACTGCCCCCAACCCACAACACCGCCACCAACTTGCCTAGACTAGCACACCCAGCGACTGCTCTACCTCCAGGACAACTCTCCCTCCATTTCCCCAAATTAAACAACACTTTTTACTCCAAACAAAAACCGAAAATACAACCCATCTTACACTAGCTCTCATTGCTGAAAAATAAAACCCCAAAAAATTCGCAACTTTGTCCCTATCATTACGAAAAAGGGTTTTTTCCACAGCATGGAATCGGGGCAGCACTTCGAAACGACAATTTATACATTCCGATATGCCCAACATTAAAAACCACAGAACTGAGGTGACAAACCTAACCCCCAAAACCCTCATTGTCTACACACAACACCTCTTTTTGCAACCACACCAAAACGAAATCCAAAAAAACTGCAGAAACATTTAACCTTCAAAATCCGAACCGAATGCAAACAGATCTCCCCACCAAACAAGACCCCAAAAAGACAAAAGGTCCCCCAGTCCCGCACCCTCGTCGTCTCTATGGACGCCCACCTTTGACGCGAGTGTAGCGGCCCCGAGATCGATGCGAAGCTTTCCCCGAAGCCGGGGAAGACCCCTCTCGCCTTGGGGGTAGCCGTTCCCGTGTTCCTTCAGGGGGGGGCTGGGACAGCGGGGGAGTATTGGAAATTGGCCCCCGACCCCCAGGACTTTCCCCCGTGCCCCGCTCGCAGGACTTCCCCTGCCCTCGGGGAACCGCTATCGAGGCTCGATCAGGGAACCCCGCTCCCGGGGGATCGGGTGACGCCTCGCAAGGTAAACCCAGGAAAAAGGGGTTACCCTGGATGCTAAGATCTTTAAGCAAATGAAAGGTCTTTTTTTCGATCCGTAACTTTTTTTCGCTTTCAAAAAAGAAAACGCCCGATGGTTTATAAAATTCTATACCATCACCAATGGCTATAGAATTGGCACTATGGTTACACATCCGGAAATCAGGGGAGGTTTGAAAATGGGGTCCTTTACCCCTCATAAATCCACCACCTCATGGTTTCTCCCCTCTCATTCAGCCCCCTGATTTTCAGGGCAGTCGGGTTATTCACCCACAGGGCCCCCATTATATTTCCATGCCTATACAAAACCCAAGGACAAAAATTACCTCTTGCAGACTTAAAAAATTATTTAATTACCCCAACCTTCCAGCCTTCTTTGGGGAGATATAAAACGCACCACACCACACATACAAACTAACAGTGCAAGTGGGAAACTTTTTCTATTTTGAAACCATAAACTCCAACTAGCCCCCACTTCTTCCCTTTACACAAATAGAAAAAGGCCCCCTGATCCTTTTCGGGAACAGTGCACACTTGCCTTCCACATTACAACCCAGCCCAAATGCTGGCCCAGACCACTCCCATCATAATTAAAATTTCCACATCACCAAAGACTAACAAAGAAAGACGATTTTTTCCCCGTATAAACAAGCAGACGGAGTCGTTTAAATCAAATTTTATCATAACTTAAAATTTTAATTTTGAAGGGGCTTGATTCCCAAAAAAAATGTATAGTAATGGGGGTGCGCATCTACTTTTTTGGGGTTTACGGGCGTTTTTATCTTTTTGGGGATTTTTTTGTTGGGGGTGTGAGGGTCCACAGGCATGGCTGGGGGGTGAGGTGAGTCGGAGATAAAACGGGGAGCCAGCAGGCTCCCCAGTCGGCTAAGGGACGGGGCGCCCTTGTGGGCTCTGCTGTTGTCTAGTTTACGGGATCAGGGAAGCTGATTCTTTTCGGCTTCTGCAGCTTAATACACGAGCGTGTTAAGCGCCAGGGAAGGGGGGACCCCGCTGTCTAATGAGCGGGGACATGGCTGGGGCCTGATTTGCCCCAACCCCTGGGAAACTACCTGAACTTCGGGTTGGGGGGTCGTGCTGCTCGGTCTCCCCCCCCAGAGATGAGCAAAACAAGCGAGCGAACCCCATAACGTATCCTCGGGGAGTCCCAGTAAAGTAAGGGGCTGACATCGGGATGGTGGGGCGGGGAAGGGGTTTGGGGGTTTTTTTTTTTTTTCAAAAGGGGAGCCTGGGTTCCCCATCGGAAGGACTGGGCATCCTTATGGTGCTGGGGATCGGGGGAAACTGATCTCGTTTGGGGGCTTCTGCAGCTTAAGTACACGGCGCTGTGAAGCGCGCGGGAACGAGGGAGCCAGTGTCTAAGATGGGGAAACAGGCTGTGGACCTGATGTGACCCAACCTGGGGGGTACGCTGAACTTCGGGTTGGGGGGTCGTGCTGTACAGTGGGCATTAATTACATCTTGTTTGCATCGCCTCAACTATGCTGAGCACCACCCCCAGGTCTCAGTATAAAACCTGCATATCATTTCAACCATCTAAAAAGGACAAACGTCTCCTGACCTGTTTCCAAAGTCTTTTACTAAAAATTTAAAGAGATTAAACCGTTCGATGAGACTTTTTTTTGTAAGTAGACACGTCTCGTGTCTTGAAAAGCCCGAAAAAAATTTGGAAAAATTTGGGTAAAAAAGTAGAATCAACGAGTTCGCAATCCAGGGGAAATTTTGGGCAAAAAAAATTTAAAAATTTTAAAGGTATTACTTCCCCCCCCCCCTTCTCCCCCTCTTTAAAATAACATAAAATTTAGATCCATAAAGTTATTAATTTTTTTTAAAGAACACTGAGTCCAAGTTTTCTCCCTCACCCTCCTCACCCCCGTTCACTCACGTTCAAGAAATTGATACCAAAAGTAAAGAAAAACAGGGTAGAAACCAACCCAGGCCAATCTTTCCCAAACCCCAGATAGGCCAGACCCCTGCGAACCACACCCCCCCATCTCGTGTGGGGAAAATAAAAAAAAAAAAAAGGGGTTTTCCTCGTTAGGCTCCAGGCCCCTCACAGGGGGCCCCGGCGTCCTTTAAACCCTTTCCCTGACAACTTTATACAAGCTTTGACTCACCTTTGCAACGCCCTCTTGCTCCCGGCATTTTCCCCCCATTTAAGACTGTTTTATTCCCCCTCATTCCTACCCAAAAAAAAGCCCTGACTGACCCCAAGATTACCGCCCTTTTAGTTTACTCGAGACATTGGGAAAAATTTTCAAAAAAATTTTAAAACATCGACTAAGGTGGTATCTCGAAGGCCAAACCCTTTGCTCACACAAACAATTGGGTTTTCGCTCGTGCCGACGAAAAGGGGGACTCAACATCATCAAAAACTACATAAACAAAAAAAAAGGGACCGACGACAAAGTTGTTTTTGTCCCCAAAAAGATTTTTACGACCTTTCGACACGGTCGGGCTGTTGGCCCTGAAGTACAAGCGTGCCTAAATTAATTTTCCCCACCTTTATAAAAAATTATCTGCATTTTTCTTGAAAACCGAGATTAAAATTAAAATTTTAAAAAAGTTTCAGGGCCCCTTTTCAATCACCTGGGAACCTCAGGGCAGCATACTCAGCAACACTCTATACATTATCAAAAACGACTTCCAGACCCCACACAAGACTCACTCACTACCTCCTACTGACGACTGTCGTTTACCGAACAATCGCTTTCAGGTTTTTTGTTCGTGCTTTAAATACGAACTTGACAGGGGGTTGAGATGGGAGCAAAAAGGGGTATAAATAACGCGACAAAACAAAAGTTCTCTTTGTAAGACCACAAAACTTCCTTACAAAACCTTTTTCCCTAAACACCTTTGACAGACTAAAAACCCTCTACAAGTCAGACCCCTCTGTACCATCCTTGGTTTAACCCTTTTGATACTACTTTCATTTCTTTTGATATTAAATTCAAAAGCCGCCTTGGCAAAAAAAACCCTTACTTCGCTTTATCGTTTAAAAGTGGGGCCCCCCACGCAAAAGCTGCATTATACAAAACACTAATCAAACTTCCCCTCACATACCCCCCCACTTGCACTCACACAAACAGCATACACTTAAAAGCGCAAATTCCCTTGTTCAAAATAAAGCACTCTGGGGGATATATAGGGTAATTGGCCCCCCCATTTTTTACAACATCTGAACCCCTCGAAAACGGTGACCGACCCTCCTGTTTGGGCATCCCGACTATGGTAGACTCGATCCCCATCTTTCGTTGCAGCGGGGAGATGGGGATTGGGCATATCTATTTCTTTGAATAGGCAAAAAATTTGGATGCTTTTTTTTGGCTGGGTCGCATCCTTTGGGGCCACCTCCTACTCCTTCATTTTCTCTTTCTCCTTTCCCTATCCGTGTTTTCGTTTTTGTTTTTTTTGGTTTCTTTCTGTTCTTTTTTTAAATGTATTTTTTCTTTTGGGTTTTTGTTGTTTTTTTTAAAATCTTAAATAAATAGTTAATTCCCCCTACACAGCTCTCACATCCCCTATTTTTTTAATAATTCCCCTCATCCCTGCGTTCTGACTGCCATAACCTCACCCTCGTGCCAACCGCCCCTCTCTGTAAGCCTGCTGCCGACGGGGGGGAAAACCTTCTTTTGACACGGCAGAAATGGCTAGCCTCTGATTAGCACCACCTTCAGCTTAAAACCTGCTTAAACAGCATAGGTTACCCAAAGGATTGCCCTGGAGCTACGGTCAGGGGGCCTTGCCCGAGCCCCCCCAGATGGCACCAAAACTTTTAATTTTAAAATCCCATCCTCCCCGATTGCCGGAACCCAGTTGTTGTTCGCTATAGCGGGTCCCGGGCCACGCGACCTGACCCATTTCCCCCGAAACGTCGCGAGCGCGCGACCTCGAGTGCGGGCACCGGCTAAACGTCGTGGGTACTGTGTCTTACGCCGCGCCCGCCTGGTGTGGCGGGGGGGAAGCCCGCGGCCCGAGGACACCCGCACTGAACAAAAAAGTTTTCAAAGGGCGCCGGGCCCCCTCACTTTTTTCCCCCTTTTAAAAAGAACCACACAACTTTTACCCTAAGTTTTTACCCTGCATGCGGGATAGCCCCGGCCCCTTTTTCTTCTACTAAATTCATTTTCCTCCTCCCCCCTACCTTTCCCCCTGAGATTCAAAATTAAAAAAAAAAAAAAAACCCTCAGGCAAGAGATTGCTAAATTTAAAAAAAATGAAAATAGAAAACAAAATTGGTCGTGAGACAGAGAAAATGTGCTTTCTAACGATGTTAGTGATTTTTGAAATAGAATGAGGCTTAAATTTTTATTAATACGCACAAACGGATCTCTGAAAAAGTGACGACGTGCAGTAAAAAGAGCCGACGAATATGCCGGGAAAAACGGACTGGGGGCATCACTCAAAAAATTATATCAGGTACGGACATAATATAATTATCAGAATGTGGAAAGTGCGCAACGGGTAATAAAAAAAGATGAAAAACAAGATACGTACAAGAAATATGCAGACTAAAAGGGTTTCATCAAACACAATTTTTAAACCAAACCCAGCAAATCAAGGGGTGTGATGGGGGACAAGAAAAAAAATTATTTTCTTCATGGAATATAAGGGTGTCAACCCGTAAATTAATGATTTCTTTACATATTCAGCAAAATGTTGAGTTATTTTTTTACAAAGCCCTTCACACAGCCACTAAAAAAAACCCCCAATAGAATTAAGGGTACCACCCCTATCGAAAACAGGAATGACAGGCCTTTTGACTTATGTCATGCACCATACCGTAAAATTTTGGTGCAGAAGTCTGATGACAATAATTTCAATACAGATTTACATTTTCGAAAAAGCCTCTGGGTTTTTTCTCTGTACAAAGTATATGCAAGGTGTACAATTTTTTAGATGATTCACTGCCCAACTTTCTGAAGCCGGCACAATATGCATGGGAGATTTCAATGCTAAACATTATACTTTGGGGAAGTCGATGCAATGAAAAGGGGAAGAGTTCCCCACATTTTGTGAACAATAGATCTAGAGGTATTGATACGACAGGCAAAACTCACGTGGCGGGGGCAGGCTAGATTATGTAAAGGAAAGGGTCTTGTGCATGGAAACTCAGAAGCAGCTTTCAACAGAGCTAAACAGTGACCCCCTTTGCAAAAATAATGAGTACATGTTGATAAAACTCAGTCGCAAAAACAAAAAGGGTTAAAATTTTTATTTTTCCTTACCTTTAGCACCATTTAAATACTTCTATGACGTTTAAACATTTCACGAAAAAATGTTGATAAAAATTTTCCATGGACATGCGACGTGGGCACTGAATTACACAACACCTGGGTCGTCCAAAGAAAACCTTTAAAAACAAAAACCCAATGCCCAAACAAACCCAAGTGGGGCGTGACCCCACTTACTAAGGGGACAAAAAAACGATTCAGGAGCTTTTTTATATCTAAAAAAAGATAATACCCTGAAATTTTTAATTTCTTAAGGCTAAAAAAAACCTAGGGAATTAAAAACTCTTTTAGAAAAAACACTTATGATAATTACTCAGGTTTACAGAAAAGAAAAAAGAATATCAACAAATTCAAAAAAATTCTTTATATTTTCCCTTTTTCCCCCAGACTAACATTAAGATACACTGCCACCCTCCCTCTTGAAAAAAAGGGAGAAACTCTTTAGGACCATTCACCAAAGATAGGGGGAATAAAAGAACAAATTTTTTACATTACTTCCAAAAATTTGATCACACTTATATTTTCCAATAAATTTCTTTTATACACTCAAAGTATTTACATATATATATCCAAATTTCATTAACCCTGGGGATACCACACCGCTCATCGAGCCCTACCGTCCAAGCACCACCGACAATGTAAAAACCCCTTTCCCAAAATACAAGTTTTTTGGGCCATGGCCGGGAAAAACGCACCCCTATTCCCCCATGTCTCGTGGTACGACCCCCTTAGGGACTCCGCCCTTTGGCGGTCCCACAATTCCATTAACGGGTTTTCCTGTTTCTTTTCATTTCACATTTTCGGGTTTTCCTTTTGTTTTCGTTTTCATTACGACATCACCCCCTCCCCCCGGTTTTCGTCCTAATTACTCGAACCCCGGGGATAAATCCCCCCTGGACCAGGATTTAGGGCCAAAAGCAAAAAAGCTCTCTTTCCTGAGACATTTGACCCCTTCCCCGCGGGGGGTGCATGGCGCTGTTGGGATCTACCCATCCTGGGGAGACCCATCAAACCTTTACTTTAACAGATTGTATAATACACTGGAATTACAACACAAAAAAATTTAGGTCTCACCCCCATAATGATTGTGCAAAACTGTCCCCATAATTTTCTCTTTTTCCGTTCGTTGTTCTCAAGAAGGCCCATACCCCCGCCCCCCCCTGAAGTAGACCCTTTTTCTTTTGGGGAAGTATCCTCATCCCCTCACCTAGAGGACCATCTTCCGAATTTCCTGAAAGATCTCAGCATCACCTAGGACTGCAAAATTGGTCATTGCCTTTTGGCGACCATACTGCTTTCTCCACCTCTCACTCAGCCCCCCCCAAGTTGTTGCTACTGCAGGACACGCAGTCAAGAGGGGTTTTATATCTCCTCATAAAAAAGGAGATGTCGTCTCTTGGGGAGACTTTTCAGTGCTCTTTTAACCTTTTTTCCTGGGTTTTATTCTGCACTTTTTTGGGTGGGGGAAAACCCCCTTTTTCTGGAGATATCCGGGGTCGGTTGGAGGCTTCCTTCCTCTTAGGGGGTCCGAAACCTTTCTCTTTTTTTTTGTCCCCAGACATGGGTGCCTGAGGGAGGGGGAAAAAAAGTTGCTATGTTTTTTGCAACCCTTATCTCCCGAGGGCCGCCTCTTTTCCCGGCAGAGAACCAGGGTCCAGGCTCGATGCCTTTGGCCAGTTTGGGACATTTGGGTCTGTGTCCCCTTTTCTCTTCCTGTGTTTTCCCTTAAAGGGACATCGGGGGTTTTGTGCCTTTCTACAGACACCCCCATTTAGGCTTAGCCTTGCAGCAACCTGGTGGGGACCGTATCTTTGGCACTTAAAACCCTAATGGTTTTAGGGACTAAGTTCTTGCGGTCGAAGGTTTTCCCCGTTACCCAGATCAAGGGTGGACTAGGGGTCCTTTCAGGGTCACCTGGTTTTGGGGTCTTCCCTTTCCATTGAAAAGCCTCCACGACCCGTAGGGGTGATGTGATCAGATCAACTCATCCCAAAGTGAGAAACCAAATAGCACCCTTGACTCTCCTACGTCGGGATTCATGGGGGAAAACAACTTTTTCCCCCCATTTTTTTGCCCCCGGTTTCCTGAGGAAATTCAGGGTGCTTTACTTGGGCATAATAATCAACCCCGGTCTCTGGGGACCCGGATTAACAACAGGATTTTCTTTGATTCCAATGCTCCACCAATTGGTTTGGGATTGTCGAAGCCCTTTAGGTTTTTCGGGAACCCTTTAACTGTGGGAAAAAGCCTGGGGGGGCCAACTCTCTCTCAAGTCTGTTCCGGGTGGGTCGTTTTGGGTTTTGGGGTACGGTCTGGGGAGGTGCTGTGCGTGGTACAGCTTGTGTACCTCTCGGGCAGGAAGGACGTCTGAGGGTTCTCAAGGGCTTTCGATTTTTGGGGCTTGCCCGGAGAGGCCAGCCAAGAGTCCATTTTCGGGGGAATCTCCTGCAGACATGTTTTTTGCTGATGTCTGGCCCTTTTAGCACAGTCTGACAGAATCGACTGGTTTTGGTTTTATTTTTCCACTAGAAGCCTGTGTGGTTTCAGAGTGACTGCCCTTTTTGGGCCTTGCACGGTTTGTCTCATTTTTTTTTTTTGTGGGGAGTTTTTAGAAATATTTGCCATGAAAAAAGCGTTTTTCATCCCTACCTCCCCCACCCCACGGAGTCCAACAAGAGGAAGCTGTATGTTGAACTAAAATTCCCCACAGCCCCAAGGGGGGTGAGAGGGTATCGCAGCCAATGGCCGTTGTCCGCCATTCCGGGACCGTGTTGGGCAAAGGTGACTTGCTTGACCCTGCCTCCCCAAAGGGGACCCCGATCAGCCACCCGTCTTGCTGGAAAAATGGACCAAAGAGGGGTGTTGCTAGGCGCGGGGTACCTCACGGGATCGCCAACCTCCAGGACTCTCTCTCCACAGCGCACAGGGAGCCACCATGGGGAAAAACGTCGGTAGAGACCCAAAGGGGGTGCCCTTCCCCCTCAAAATAGACACTTGTTTAAACCCCTTCCCTTTCCTTCTTTCCCCCTCTCCATGAGACGCCACCTAAAGGCTGACTCACCCCCGAGAGGGAGCTAGTCCTGCACCTCGAAAGGAGGTTCCAGTGGCAGGGCCACGATATAACGAATGTCGGGGGGTCCGGAGGTTATGGAAAAAAGTACTGAAAACGGGACTTTTGAGATCTGGTACATTTTTAAATTTGTTATTTTTATTATTAAACATGTTAAATCTAATTATATATATAAAATTTAGCAAGTTATTTTAATTTGAGATGAGATTATTACCAAGTTAAACAATTAAAGATTTCAATAGGACCTACTTTTTAAAATTATCATTTTTATTTTTTTATATGAAAATACAGATTCCCGTCTGAAATGTTTAACAAATGCTTAATATAAAAACAACAAATCAAGATAAGATTTTTTTTTGGGTTTTTTTTTAATCAACCTCTTGAATAGGGAAACCCTTTTGTACATAAAAAAAAAAATATTTTTGCCCCAGTAATATATATTATATATATATAAAATATATATATATATATATTAAATATATATTAAAATAAAAAATAAATATAATTATATATATATAATATATATATATAATATATTAATTATATATATACAATATAACATTAAAAAAAATATGTATAATAAAATTAAAAAATATATATCTAAAAATATATAAAAAAATTTTATATATACATATTATACATTAAAAATAATTTTTAATTTTACTATATATACATATAATATTATGTATATTATCATAAATACAATAATATATATGTATAAACCATAATATACATATAATATATATGTATATAATAAAATATATACTATAATATTATTATATATATACATATTATGTAATATATCATTATATACTATAATTATATGTATATATATAAAATTTTACTTAAATTATGATAATATACATATATATACTAAATATATTGTATTAAAATAATATATATACAATAATATTATGTTTTATTATACATATATTACAATAATTAAAAGTATATATATACATTATATAAAAATATATAGTATAAAAAACATATAATAAAATAATTAAAATTTTAATTATAATATTATCATATAATATATATGTATATATATCATATATAACATTAATATAA
Source organism: Penaeus monodon (assembly GCF_015228065.2). Taxonomy (NCBI): domain Eukaryota; kingdom Metazoa; phylum Arthropoda; class Malacostraca; order Decapoda; family Penaeidae; genus Penaeus; species Penaeus monodon. The sequence goes on along the minus strand of NC_051390.1, from coordinate 42,112,575 downwards.
TGGTATATATTTAAAAATTTAATTTAAAATAACAAAATATATTTTTATATTTTAAAACTATTATACATAAATATAATTATATATATAATAATTACAATAATTGGGAAGGGAACTATAAGGCTTAAAATTGAGTTCAGGGGGTTCAATAAGCCGCGTTTTTTCCCGGAAGGTTAAGGCCGTCCCGGGGGGCCAAGACCCGTCAGGGCGGGAAATAAAGGGGTCGGGAAAAAAAAAAAAAAAAAAAAAAACCCCCGGCGGAAAGGGAAGGAAAACCTCCCTCAAAATTCAAAAACATGGGGCCCATATCGTCAAGCCCCGGGGACATAAATTAAAAAAAAAAAAAAAAAAAAAAAAAAAAAAAACCCAAAAATTTAAAATCTTAAATCCCAAAATATGAAAACCATATTCAAAAATTTTAATATATATACATAATAAATTAAAATTATAATAACTATATATTTATATAATATGTATATATAATATTATAATATAAAATTTTATGTATATATACATAATATACATATAATATATATGTATATATAATATATACAATAAAATATAGTTTTATATACTTTTATCATATAATATTAAAGTATATTACATATTATACTATAATATATATTATATTAATATATATACTATAAAAATATTTTAATATACATATATACTATAAAATTTTATTAATTAATATATAACATTAATATAAATTGTTTTAAAAATAATCAAAAATATTTTTAATTTAATATTTTAGTATAAAAGAATATAACATATATATATATGTATATATATGTATAAATTTTCATAAATTATTGTATATATATGATATATAATATAAAATTTTATGATTATATACATATATAACATATAAATAATGTAATTATCATAATAACAATAATATAATTTTAATATAACATATATAAAAATATAATATATATGTATATATAAAATAATTTTTATGTATATTTTAAAGTATATATAAATTATTATATGTAATATATGATAATAATAAATTTTATTATATGTTTTATATTAATATATATCATATAAAATTTTTGTATTAAAATAATATTATACAATAAAAATTAATTTTAACATATTATACTAAATTAATGTTTATATATACATATATATAATTATTATATGTATATATATCATATATATTTTATTATAATATGTTATATACATATTATTATATTATATTAAAGTTATATATACATATATTTATATGTTATATATGTATATTACATATATAATTTTTGTATAAATGTAAAATACAATATATTTTTTAATATATGTATATATACATATAATTATATGTATAATTATATATAAAAAATTTTATTATAGTATTATTGTATTATACATATATTTTATGTATTATTTATATATCATATATATTATATGTATATAAAAATTTATATTACATATATATTATTGTATATATTGTAATATACATTAATTATTTGTATATTATGTAATATATACATTATATTTTTTATATATATGTTTTTATCATTATTATATGTATTTTTATTTTTACATTATTTATATTTTTTAATTTTGGGGATTTTATTCCTTTTTTTTTTTTTTTTTTTTTTTTATACCCTTTATTTAGTATAAATGGGGGATTTGGGATTTTAACAATTAAATTTTGTAAAAAAATCTATTGAAGAATAGATTTGTAATTTATGACCTTAATTAATTTTTATAATATGTATTATACATATATATTATTGTTATATATTTTAATATCTTATTTTTGATTAATTATTTTTTTTTTTTTTTTTTTTTTTTTTTTGATTAAAATTTATTTTCAAAAATTTATTGTTATTAGAAATCAATTAATTTTGTTAAAAATGTATTTAAACTAATAATTGTTAATTGATATTTCATTAATTATATGTATATTATGTTAAAATATACATATATATTATTGTATATATGTATATTATACATATATATTATATGTAATAATTTTTTATATACATAATATTATTTATATATATGTATATCATATATAATATGTATAATTGTAAATTTTATAATTAATTTTATTATTATTGTTTAATTTTTAAAAAATTTTTATTGAATAATGTATATATATACATAATATTATATGTATATATAGTATATTTTACATATATATTATTGTAATTTGATATATAAATATTATTATATGTATAATATGTATATATATAATATAATTATATGTATATATGTATATTAAAAACATATTTTTATATGTATATATATTATATATAATATAATTATATTATATTAGATTAAAATATAAATATTAATTATTGGGAATATAATTTTTTTTTTTACAAAATTTTACCCTTTAATAATGATAAAACAAAAAAAAAAAATTTAAATTTTATTTTTGTTTTTGTATCATTTGTTAAAATTTTAACAAAATTTATTTTATTAAAAAAAAAAAATGTAATTTATAATATGGATTAAAAAAAATTTTTAATTGGGATAAATTATTAAATTAATAACTTGTCAAATTTTTTATATATAAATTTAAATTTAAAGTTTAATATAAAAATAATAATTTAATTATAAAATTAAATTTTTATAATTTTTATAACCCCCGGGGTCCACTTTATTTTTTCCCCCTTTTAGGGTCAATGGGTTTATATCATTTGGGTGTTAAAAAAAAAAAAACAAAATTTATTTTGGGGGTTTTGGTTTTTTAGATTTTTATTGCATTTGGTTAACAATCAGGGGAGGATTTTTGGGACCCCCCCTAAAATTTTGGTTTTTTAAAGAGGGTTGGGGGGATGGGCTTTCCTTGGGGGGCTGGGGAAAATTTCCCTTACAAACATTCCCCAATTAAATGGTGGGATATTACCCCCTTTTTAGAATTTTTCTAACAAATTCCTCTTGTTTCCGTTTTTAAAGTGAAATTGCATTTCGAATTTCTCCCCCCAAAACCCCCCTTGGGTGTCAACCTGAAGGGCCCCTCCCGGAGGGATCAAAAAAAATGGTTCTATGGAAAATAAAAAAAAACATGAAATTTCAACCCCTTTAAATGGAGAAACCCTTTGTTTTAGATTTTTGCAAAAGGCCTGTGGGTCCTTCCGGAAGACCCCCAAACCGAAAGGACCTACCCCCGCCGGGTAAACCCCCCCCTTTTTTTTTTATTTTTTTTCCCCCCTTTCTTCCCCTTTTTTTCCCCTTTTTTTTTTTTTTCAAAGCCTTTGCGAATTAACACTTTGGGCGAGACTAAGAACCCCAACGTCCCTTTTTTCCCCAGGGGGGGGAGGAAGGGTTTCCCCTTTTCCCCCGGGTCAATTTTGTTCCCCCAAGGGGTTAAAAAAATCAACCTAGGCGGGTTTCAAGCAGGGAAGACCCCCGGGTTTTTGAAAAAAAAATCCCAAAAAAAGGATTTTAAAGGGAAAATGGCCCGACACCCGCTAAAAAATGTCCCTTTTAGTTTTCCAACAAAATGTGGGCCCGTAGGAAAGGGCCCCCAACCAGGGCCTTAAGGACCCAAGGGAGGGAAGGGAAACCCCCCCACGCAGAATTAGCCGAACCACTTGCTTTAAGGAAAAATCCCCCGGTAAAGGGCCAAAAACTAAAATTGGCCCCCCCCCCCAAACCCCCAAGTTAAAAGGCCCCCAAAAAGGGCCCCAAGAACCAAAATTTCCCCGTAAAAAATTTCCCCCCCCAAAAGGGCGGAGGAAAAATTCAAAGAAACCCTGCCCCCCAAAAACCCCCAAAAAAAAGAACCTTCCCCCTTTAAGAGGAAGGAATAATGACTTTTCCCTCTTTGGTGCCCCCAAAAATTGGGGGGGGGGGGGGGGGGGGGGGGATAAAAAAGAAAAAAAAAAAAAACCCCCCCTTTTTGGGGAGGCCCCTTGAGTGAGGAGCCCACGCACCTGCTCCCACGACGTAGCCCAAAATCCAAAACGATCCAGGCCGAGACAGACTCTGAGAGAGAGTCTGGACCCCAGGCGTTTCCCACAGTTCAGGTTCCCTGTAACCTGAAGGCTTCGACAATGCCAACCAATTGGTGAGAGCATTGGAGATGCAAAGAAACATCCTGTTGTTAATCCGGGTCACCAGAGACCAGGGTATGATTATTATGCCCAAAGATCAAGCTACCCTGAATTTCCTGCAGGAAACCAAGGAGCTTAAAAATGGGAGGAAAGTGTGTCTTCCGCCACTGAATCCCGACGATAGGAGAGTCAAGGTGCTACTTGGCTTCTCACTTTCGGATGAGTTGATCTGATCACATCACACCTACAGGTCGTGGAGGCTTTTCTAATGTCGAAAGGGAAGAGCCCAACCAGGTGACCCTGAAAGGACCCCTAGTCACTATCCTTGATCTGGGTAACTGGGAAACCTTCGACCGCAAGAACTTATGTGCCTGAACCACTTAGGTGCTTTAAGTGCCAAAGATACGGTCACCACCAGGTTAGCTGCAAGGCTAAGCCTAAATGTGGTGTCTGTAGCAAGGCACACAACACCGATGTGCCTTAAGGAACACAAGGAAGAGCAAAGGGACACAAGAGCCAAATGTCCCAACTGTGCCAAAAGGCATCGAGCCTGGAGCCTGGCTTGCTCTGCCAGGAAAGAGGCGGCCCTCAGGAGATAAGAGGTTGCTAAAAAGCATAGCCAGACTTTGTTCCCGCTCCCTCAGGCATCCATGTCTGGGGACAAAACAAAAGAGAAAAGGCTTCCGGACCTCCTAAGAGGAAGGAAGCCCTCCACAGCCGACACCGGATATCTCCAGTAAAAGGGAGTTTCCACCCATCCCAAAAGTGCAGAATAAGAACCACAGGAACAAAGGTTCAAAGAGCACTGCAAAAGTCTCCCCAAGAGACGATCATCTCCTCTTTTATGAGGGAGATATGACTCCTCTTGACTGCTGTAGTCACTGCAGTAGCAACAACTTGGGGAGGCTGAGTGAGGAGGTGGAGAAAGCAGTCATGGTCGCCATGAAGGCAATGACCCAGATTTGCAGTCCTAGGTGATGCTGAGATCTTTCAGGAAATCTCGGAAGATGGTCCTGTAGGTGAGGCGGATGAGGATACTTCCCCACAACAAGTAGAAGGGTCTATTCTCAGGGAGTGGGCTTGGGTATGGGCCTTCTTGAGAACAGACGAACGGAAAAGAGAGAGATATGGGGACAGTCTTGCACAATCATTATGGGGGTGATGACCTCAATTTTTTTGTGTATGTAATTTCCAGTGTATTATACAATCTGTTAAAGTAAAGGATTGAGTGGGTCTACCAGGAGTGGGTAGATCCCCAACAGCGCCATGCACCACCCAGCGGGGAAGGGGTCAAATGTCTCAGGAAAGAGAGCTTGTTTGCTCTTGGCCCTAAATGCCTGGTCTCAGAGGGGATTTATCGCTCTGGTTCGAGTAATTAGGACGATAACTCTGGGGAGGGGAGTGATGTCGTAATGAAAACGAAACGACATGGAAAACCACGAACATGTCGTAATGAAAACGAAACATGGAAAACCGTTAATGGAATTGTGGGACCAGCCTAAGGCGGAGTGCCTAAGGGAGGTCAGATACCAGCGAGACATGAGGGAATATGGGTCGCGAATTTCCTGTGCCATGGACCGGAAACTTGTCATATTGGTAAGGGCTTTACATTGTCGGTGGTGCTTGTGACGGTAGTGGCTCGATGAGCAGGTGTGGTATCTCCAGGGGTTAATGTATTTGGCATATATATATGTAATATACTTTGCAGTGTATACAAGTAATGTACTTGGAAATATATAAGTGTGATCTAATTGTTGGTAGAGTAATGTAACAAATTGTTCTATTATTCCTCCTATCATTGGTGAATGGTCCTAAAGAGTTTCTCCCTTTTCTTTCAAGAGGGAGTGGTGGCAGTGCTATCTTAGACTGTTAGTCTGGTGAGAAAGGAAAATATGAAGTAGAATGATTTTCATGAATTTGTATGATATTCATTTTCATTTCTAGTAAAACCTGAGTAATTATCATAAAGTGTTCATTTCTGAAATGAGTTTTTAATTCCCGTAGGTTTTTGTTAGCCTTAAGAAATTGAATAAAATTATCACGGGTATTATCCTGCTTTTAGATATCAAAAAGCTCCTGAACTCGTTTTTGTTCCCTTAGTAATGTAGGGTCACCGACCCACTTAGGTTGTTTGGAGCATTGTGAGTTGTTGTTCTTGAAGGTTTTCTTTGGACAGACCCAGGTGTTGTAGTAATCAGTGACCACTTTCGTCATGTCCATGGAAAATTTATCAACACTTGTTACTGTGTAATCGTTATACCAGTCATAGATACGTGATTTAAAGTGGTGCTCAAGGTAAGGAGGAATAGAAATTTTAAGCCTATTTGTTTTTGCAGACTGAGTATTATCAACAGTGTATCTCATTATTATTGCAAAGTGGTCACTGATTAGCTCTGTTGCAAGCATGCTTCTGACGTTTCCATGCACAAGATCCCTTCCTATTACATAATCTAGCCTGCCCCCCGCCACGTGAGTTTGCCTGTCTGTATCATATACCGTCATAGATCTATTGTTCACAAAATGTCGGAACTCTTCGCCATTTTCATTGCATCGACTATCTCCAAATGTATAATGTTTAGCATTGAAATCTCCCATGCATATTGTGCCGTGCTTCAGAAAGTTGGGCAGTGAATCAGTCTGAAACTTGCTACACCTTGCATATACTTTGTACAGAGAAAAACCCAGAGGCTGTTCGAAAATGTAAATGCTGATATTGAACATTATTGTCATCAGACTTCTGCACCAACTTATACGGTATGGTGTCATTGACATAAGTCAATAGGCCTGTCATTCCTGTGTTCGTATAGGAGTGGTACCCTCTAATTCTATTGGCGGTTTTTATTTTAGTGGCTGATGTGAAGGGCTCTTGTAAACAAATAACGTCAACATTATTGCTATGAATATAGTAAAGCAAGTCATTAATTCTACGGTTGACACCATATATATTCCATGAAAGAAACGTAATTGTTTTCTTGTCCCACATCACACCCTATGATTTGCTGATTGGTTAAATTTGTGTTTGATGAAACCCTTTAGTCTGCATATTTCTTGTACGTATCTGTGTTACATCTTGTTTATTTACCTGTCTGCGCACTTTCCACATTCTGATATTATACTTATGATCCGTACCTGATATAATTTTTTGAGTGATGTCCCACAGTCCGTTTCCTGCGCATATTCGTCGGCTTCATTTTCACTGTCACTGTCGTCACTGTTTTCAGATGATCCGTTGTGCGTATTAATAATATCAGAGACCTCATTCGTATTTTCAACATCACTAACATCGTTAGAAAGCACATTTTCTCTGTCTACACGACCAATTTTGTTTTCTATTATCATTTTTTTCAATTCAGCAATCTCTTGCCTGATGTTTTTTTGTTTTTTTTTTCAATTCAGCAATCAGTCAGGGGAAGGATAGGGGCAGGAGGAAAATGAATTGTAGTAGAAGAAAAAGGAGCCGGGGCATATCCCAGCATGCAGGGTAAAGCTTAGGGTAATAGTTGTAGTGGGTTCTTTTAAAGGAGGAAAAGAGTGAGGGTGGCCCGGCGCCATCTTGAATACTTTGTGTTCAGTGCGGGTGTCCTCGGGCGCGCGGGCTTCCCCTCCGCCACACCAGGCTGGGCGCGTGCGTAAGACACGAGTACCCTACGACGTTGAGCGCGTGCCCGCACTCGAGGTCGCGCGCTCGCGACGTTCTCGTGGGAAGTGGGTCAGGTCGCGTGGCCCGGGACCCCGCTATAGCGAACAACAACTGGATTCTCGGCTAATCGGGGAGGATGGGATAAAAGTTAACAGTTTAGGTGCCATCTGGGGTGTGCTCTGGGCAAGGCCTCCTCGACCGTAGCTCCAGGGCAATCCTTCGGCTAACCTATGCTGTTGAAGCAGGTTGAAGCATGAAGGTGGTGCTAATCAGAGGCTAGCCATTTCTGCCTGTGTCAACAGAAGGTTCCCCTCCGTCGGCAGCAGGGCTTACAAGAGGCGC
>NC_051390.1:42085627-42093127 GCF_015228065.2 Penaeus monodon | reverse complement strand
TGGTTTGTGGCCCAGGAAGATGCTGATGAGATTGCAGATTGAAGAAATTGGTAGAGATTTGGTATGGATGTGCCAGAGGCATAGATGGTTAAATCATCAACATACAGTGATGACCGGGCTCCTGGTGGTATAACTGAGACAATATCATTAACAGCAAGGAATAAAATGGTACTGAGCACACTGCCTTGTGGGACACCTTCGATTTGAGGAAAGATGATGTGGCAGAGGCAATTTTGACCTGGAAAGAGCATTGGGAGAGGTAGGACTTTATGAAGACACCCATGTTTCCACGTATGCCTAGAGAGGACAATTGTTGGAGAATATGGTACCGCCATGTCGTATCATATGCTTTTTCTAGATCAAAAAATATAGCTAGTATGGATTCATGGCGTGCAAATGCAGATGTAATGCAGAAGCTGTGCTTCTGGCACGGCGAAAACCAAATTGGGAAGGAGAGAGAAGATTGTGAGATTCAAGATACCATAGTAAGCGGAAGTTCGCGATTCGCTCTAATAGTTTGCACAAGCAGCTAGTTAGTGCGATGGGGCAATAGTCTTGAGGGAGGGTACCCGATTTATTGGGTTTCAGGAAGGGAAGGATAAGAGCTTCTCGCCAATTAGAAGGAAAATTTCCTGGTGTCCATATGTGGTTGTAAATTTTTAATAGGAAGGATAAGGAGGAAGATGGGAGTTGCCGGAGCATACGGTAGTGAATACCGTCAGGGCCTTCATGAGTGTTGCGGCACGATTGTAGGGCAGCAATGAGTTCAGAGGAAGAAAATGGAGCATTATAGGACTCAGCGGAGGATGGGGTGAAGGTAATGGGGGTACGTTCTCTGGTGGTCTTAATAGAAGTGAGGAGGAAGGTTAGAACCACTACTGACCTGGCTGAAATAATCACCCAGTTCATTAGCGACTTGGAGAGGATCGGAAATGAAGGTATCTCGAATATGGAGGACAGGGGCAGGATGGGGGGGGATGTTTGCCTGATAGTTTATGGATTCGGCGCCAAACATTTGAGATAGATGTAGAGGATGTAATTGGTGAAACATAATTTCGCCAGCTATTTGTTTTACTATTCCGGATTGTACGACGAAGATAGGCAGATGCTCTTTTAAAAGAGAGAAGGGCTGATAGTTGATTTGGAGTACCTCTCTTGTAGCGGTAACTGTTCCAGGCTGCACGTTTTAAGCGAAGTGCTTTAGTGCAATCAGAATTCCACCATGGAACACATTTGGAGGTATATGGTCTTGAGGTTTGAGGGACAGCTGTATGTGCAGCTCTTAAGACTGTATTTGTGAAATACTGTATCATTTCTGAAATGGAGGTGAGGGAGGATGGAGGGGTATGAATAGCAGAGAGTGAAGTGAAAGTATGCCAGTCAGCTCTATCAAAGCACCAGCGTGGGGAGTTCGGAAGTGGTACGTATGAAGTAGGAGAAAGGAGAACTGGAAAGTGGTCACTATAGGGAAAGTGGTCTAAGACTGACCAGTGGAAATCTAAATGAAGAGAAGGGGAGCATAGAGAGAGGTCAATGCATGAAAAAGATTGCGTGCGTGTATCAAAGTGTGTGGGGCGATCTGAATTTAGAATAGTAAGGTTAGCTGTGGAGAGGAAGCGCTCTAGAGATCGGCCTCGGGAGTTGGTGATAGAATCACACCAAAGAGTGTGGCGGTAGTTAAAGTCAACAACTATGAGGAAAGGTGGTTGAAGTTGGGAAATTAGATTTTCAAAAGCAACAAAGTCAATGGGGTGGGAAGGGGAGAAGTAGGCTGAAATCACTGTGATCCAACGATGAAGGAAGATATGAATAACTGTGCAAGGGACATTGGTTTGAAAGGGAGGTGTGACATAAGGTGTTTTCTGATTGATAAGTATGGATGAGACATAAAGGGAATGTGGGGAAGAGACAAAATGATAATTGGGGATTGGTATTGGAGGATGTGTAAGAAAGGTCTCTTAAAGGCATACAATAGATGGCTTATAAGAGGAAAGGATATGACGAAGGTCAGGTCTGTGGGAGCGGAAACCGCGAATATTCCAATGAAGGATAGTTATACTTTACTGATATATATTGTAGTACGTTTTGGAGACTTTGAGGGGGGAGCAGCTAGAGGGTGGGATAAGGACTGAGAGGTCTGAGATGGTAGAGGTGTGGGAGTTGGTGTTCTACTAGGAGGGGTATTAGGAGATGGAGAGTCTGAGGAAGGGGATACTTGTGACATAAGGGATTCACGTGTGTATCTAGGAGGGAGTGGAAGGGATAGAGGGGATGGTGGGAGGGTTAATGTGGGCGGGGTTGGGGTTGGGGGGGGATGAGCTGTGTTGGGAGGGGGTAGGAGGATAGGGTGTAGGGGGGATATCGTTAGGAGGAGGATGGATATCAGCAGTTACTTGGAGTGTGGAAGGAGCAGGAGTTATAAGATTTGGAGGTTGTGTCAGTTTTCATTAAGTAATCTTGAATATTTTCAATAGTTTCTTCTGAGGAGTTGGTTGGGGAGTTTTGGGGGATAAAGGATTTCTTGTGCGGGGGGGAAAAGAGGACTGGTGTCTCAAGCGTAGGGGCAAAGGAAGGTGGAGGTGATTGTGTGGTAGGGGAAGAGGGGGTGGAACGTTTGTTCTTTCTGTTATGGGTAGTGCGAGGAGGGAGAGGGGAAGGTGTTTGGGGTTGTAGTGGTGATTGGAGTATCTGTAGTAGAGATTGGAGTGTCTGGATTTAGGATGGCAAAAGAGTTTGACTGGGGAAGGTAGGAGGTATAAGAGGGGGAGTTAGATGTAGGGGGGGGGGGGGTTAGGAGAATTGGTAGAATGAGCAGTATTACTGGAGTAAGGAGTAAGAGAGAAACCATGTTGATGTGCTTCCTGTCTGGCTTCATGTAGTGTGAGTCCAAGTTTGAATCTGAGAGTTGCTACCTCACTCAAATTTGTAGGTGGGACAGCCCCTATAAAATACATTATGGGGGTCACCACAGTTGGCACATGTGCGTGATTGTGCAGAGCAGTTAGATCGGATATGGCCAGGTTGGGCACATAGTGGGCATCTGGCTGTGGAACGGCAATGTTTGGCTGGGTGTCCTAGACGCCAACAGTTTTGGCACTGACATGGAGGAGGTTGGTATGGACGAACAGGGAGGGATTCTTCTCCTATGTAGACGTTAAAGGGAAGGTCATGTCTACGGAAGGTAATTTTGGCTATGTTAGTGGGTTTCTTTTGATGACCTCTAGGGGGTATGGAGTAGCATTGTACTGATGTTGCATCATAGTCTGTGAGACAGGCGAGTAGGTCTTTTCCACAATCTGACCAATCTTTGTCATAGATTGGGCAATTTGCTAGGGAGATTGAAACTGTTCCGGTGCAAGTATTGAGGGTTGGATGGGGTTCTGCAAGGATGGGGTTACCATATAGGTCTTTTAGTTTTGTTAATGCTATAGCTTGGTTTTCGGATCTTACTGTGACAAGACAGGAGCGGTCGAGTCGGCTACGGAAAGAGACTTTACCTACTTGTTTTTGGAGACATTGTTGGAAGAGAAGAGTGTTGTCAGAGTAGGGAGCTGTGGGAGGGATCACGAAAAATCGGTCCCATTTGGCTGCGCTAAAGAGAGTATTCAAGATTGTTGTAGAGATAGGGGTAGTAGAAGGGCGGGGGCGTGACGAAGATGGAGTAGTGTTGAGGGAGGTAGTGTTATGGAGAGGTGGGCAATAAGGCTGTAAGGTATTAATAAGGGAGGATGGGGTGGTTGATGTTGGAGATTGTAGGGGTAGGGGTTGAAGTTGAGCATGCTGGGAGAGTGGAAATGTTCCTTAAGGGTTGATTGTTGGCTACTGTACTAGTAGGCATTGATGAGGGGGTAGTTATTGCAGTGTTCAGAGCCGTGATCAAAGGAGAGCCTGGGGTCAGGGAATTGAGTGGGTTTACATCGTTGGGGCTATTTGATAAAGGGGCAAGCCTCATTGCCCCTAATAGTGGGGATATGTTTTCATTTCATTACATGGTAAGCCTGGATTATGTTGGAGATAAAGAACAGTCCACCCCTCAGGGTCCCCTTGAGGGGTAAGGGCTAGGTAACTAAATCAGGGGAATACCGTGCCCATGGCTCCCTCAGGCCGTTCAGGACTGGCACAAAGTCAGCCTTTCATCCTTTCAGCACGGCTCTCACACCTTAGGAGGTGGATAGCAGAAGGGTTTGGTGAAGGGACAGAAACGAAAAGTGGGAAATAAAAAAAGACCATGCAAAATTAGTTGAGTCGAGGGCTGAGTCTCAAGGTTGGGGAGTTCCCCATCATTGGGTCCCAGTCTCCGCCTCCTAAGCCCCCCCCCCCACGACAAGGGATTGGGGGGGTTTAGGTTGGAATGTTTGACCAACACTGCCATTCAATGACCAAGCTCCCTAAGAGCAGAAGTTTTCAGCTGCAGGAAAGGCTGCTTTTCTATAAATGTTCAAACTGCTTGTGGGTCACAGTTAAAGTTTTTAAATATTGTTGCATGGTGGCTAGGAAGTGTCCATGACAACAGAATGTTTAATAACAGCTGCACAGACATTCCACAGAAGATGGAATGTTTGAGGGCCATCTACATGGTGATAGTGGGTATCCATGTTGCAAGTAGTTGCTTACACCAATTATTGACCCAAACATCATTCATGAACAAAGGTACAATGTGGCACACATTAAAACACACAACACCACTGAACATTTGGTTGTCTTAAAAGAAGATTCTCTTGTCTTGGGGGAAAAAAAAGTTTGGAAAACACTTCAGTTATAATTGCTGCTTGTGCTATACTACATAACCTGGCCATTCAGTATAGGGTAGTAGAGCCAGAAATACATGCAGATGACTTTAATGAAAATCCTGTTTATTTAATGATACCCCATCCAGATCCACCAAACATACAAAAAAATACTGAGGGAAGTGTTTGATGCCAGCAAATCATAAACTCTGATGGCACAGACTGACATGAAGTTTTCTCTAATGGAATGTTACTTTTCCATCCTGCTTTTGTTGTAATATTATTGTAATAATGCAGCTTGTTTTATAAATTTTCTGACTTTGACCAGTCGTAAAGGTTTCATTTATTTATATAAAACTGTTACCGTTTCATTTATTTTTTTACTGATATTTTCATCATGTTGCTATATTTTACCAATTTCTTATATTTCGGATAATGATATTGCACAGTATTTTGTAATATTGGTGTGCCTTATCAGTGAATTTGCTTGTGTTTTTAATATCATCTTTATACATCAAAAAATATAAATATTGGTTTTATAAAGGTGTCTTGATAAAGTATGTAATTAATACTAAAACAGGACAAACAAAATCAATACTTTACTTCTAAATCAAATTTCTGCTGCCATCTGTGATTAAATATAAATGTACAAATCTATACTTTCTTATGCAACAGAAAAAACTGTAGGAAAGTAAATAAATATTTGTACAGATTCATATTTATGAATAAGGAAATCTGTATTGTTATACTTTAACAAAGAACAAAAATTATTACTTCCCAGAAATTGCCTTGGCTGCCTCTTGTACTGCAATTGCAGCCTCTTTAATTGCCTGAGTAGCACTTTCGGCAAAGTGTTTAATACTTTTACAGGCAACAATAAACTCTTGTGCGCCCTCTAACTGAGCTTCCTTTATTTTCATGTCCATTTCATGCTCTCTTTCATGCATCTTTAGGGACTGTTCGTAGCATTCAGCAGCGGGGCTGAATTTCCATTCTTTTTTCCCTTTTTTCGCTTTTTGTTCAACATCACTTTGTAGGGGTGACTGTCTGCTACTGTTCGATGAACTTGGTCGAAGGTCTTCCAAATCCTCAGCCGCAGACACACTTGAGACATGTATTTGGGTATCATCTGGGGGTATTTGCAACTGGGTAGAATTATGAGAGGCTGGGTAAGAGAATAAACAAATAATGAATATAACATCTATTAGGATTCCATTGTGGTAAACAGGAGGAGATGCACCATTTTACAAACATGTTCATTATTATTTTTTTGTTAGAACTCTACTACTCACCAGTAAGAGAATCGCTGTCAAACACGTTGTCAAGATCTTTTAGTTCATCATATATGATGTCATACACTTTGGCTGTCTTGTCATCTACATCTTCTGCAGGAACACCACCCCCTGTCTTGAGCAACTCTTTTTTCTTCATTGCATGTTTTTTCCTGTGAATTTGCTATATTATTATTATTTCCATTATCATTATCACTATTATTATCATTAATATCATTATTTCTATCATTATAATTTATTTTTGAAATTATTATTATCATTATTACTATCATTATCATCACTGTTATCACTGAATATGCATAAATTTACTTACTTTCCCTTTACTCGCTCCCACATCTTCCTTACTTGCTTTTCCGTTCTTTTGTCGCCGACAGAGGCAGCATTAAAAATATTAGTGATTCCTTTCCAGGCTTCTTTCTTTTTCCGGGTAATCTTGTGCTCGAGGTTTTTATCACATACAATGTGATGAATACCATCTGCGTGCAATCTTTTTCTCACTGTTCGACTTGTTACTGGGAGTTGCAATTCTTCTTGTATACTAACTGCATTGGTGAAGGGGTTCGCCTCCACCATCTCCCTGATCTGAGCATCTTGATCTTCGGTTGTCTTTCGTGGAGCACCGGAACGAGGGCGATCGTTCAGGGTGCTCTCCTCCTCCCACCTCTTTATCCACCTGTAAATTACAGACCGGGAGATACCCAGCTCCCTGGAAATTTCACTAGGAGAGAGACCACTTTCTCTCATCCCAATGATACGACCACGATTTTCAATTTTAGTCTGCCTTGTGTTCATCTTCAAGAATGTCTGCTAAGTCTTTCACTGGCAACCTCGTTTTCACCTCTGATTTCACATACATCTATTGTAAAGACTTTGTGCAATAAATGTGCATATTCTACAAAAGTTTTTTCTTGTTCTTTATCTAAATTACTAAACTTCTGCCTGTAATGTTCTGCAGTTTATTGATAACTCAATAACAAAACATTTTTAACTTGTACATAATCACTCTGCTGTGAAGCAGCATGACTGAGATAAGTGGAACGCCCTTTTCCTTTAAGTGCAAACTGAACTAATAAAGGCCAAAACTGAGTAGGCCAATTCAAAGACTTGGCAACATGTTCAAAATTAAGAAAAAATTCTTGAGAGTTCTCTTTAAAAAAATGTGGAACAAATCTAGTGACCTTGGCGATATCAAACACTGGTTGTGCATCAAAGTTAACCATTGATGGATTTTCGGCCCAGCCTATAAGTGTAATGATGTTTGCCGTTATCTCTATTTCCTCTATTTCTCTATCAAATTTATATTTCTCAAGTGTAGCTTTCGTTCAAGGGATCAGCTTTCTTTTCAACATTTGGATTTCTGTATCATTACTAAAAGTTAACAGCCTATGAGCATATATCCTCTTCCACTAGTGTCTGCAGACTGTTCTCCTTTGGTTCAAATCACCTTTTACAGGAGTTTGTAACAAATGTTAACAAAGTTA
>NC_051390.1:42072474-42074974 GCF_015228065.2 Penaeus monodon | reverse complement strand
CTTTGTAGTCTTAAAAACCCAAAGTTGTAGCTTTTTAGCTCTAAACCAATCTGAGAAATAGTCTAATCTATCAAAAAATGGTACTTCTTTCTTTGAAGGGTTTCTACAAAACGACACTTCTTGACTTCTGGATTATCCTCTAAAACGGATCTTTGTTAACAGGAGCTTCCACAATTATCTAGTTTCTTCCAAAGAAACTTTGGATCATTCCACCACATCAAATTAATTAATTAATTCTTTAACACAAAGTCCACGGGCAGCATAGTCTGCTGGATTTGACTCTGGACTATACATAATTCCAATGAATAGGATCAGTCCTATCTCTAATATATTGAACAATATTGGCAACAAAAACATGAACCTTTTGGCGTCATTTGAAATGTATCCCAGACTGCTTTACTATCTGTCCAAAATATTTCCTCTATATTTTGAAAATAAAGATCCTTTCTTAACATGACACTTACTTTAGTTGACACTACTGCTGCTGTCAGTTCCAATCTTGGAATAGTAACAGCTTTCAATGAAATAACTCTAGACTTGGACATAACTAAATGAACTTCATCATTAACATTAACAAATCTAATATATGAACACTGTCCATAGCCATCTTGACAGGCATCTGAAAAATGGTGTAACTCTATTGATATAATTTCTCCAAAGCCTTCTGGTTTATAACATCTTGGCAACTTAAGGTTCTGCAACTCACATAATTATTTTTTTTATTTTTCCCACAAGGGTTTAATATGATCAGGCACAGGATCATCCCATTCTACTTTACCCCTACATAAATCCTGAAGTATTTTCTTTCCTAATAGAATCAATGGAGATACTAGTCCCAAGGGATCAAATATTGAGCTTACCGTTGACAAAATGCCTCTTCTAGTTAAGGCTTGCTACTGAAATTAACTCTGCATTGAAAAGTATCAGATTCTATGCACCATTCTATTCCAAGTGTTCTTTCTATTGGTAGTATCCTTTGTCAAGTCAAGACTTTTAATGTTGTCAGACATTACTTCTGGACTACTAGCAGAAATTACTCCCTTTTTGTTTGAGGAAAATTTGTGCAATGTGAAAACCGCTAATTTACATAAACTCTTACCTTTGTCAATCAAATTAATAGCTTAACTACTGTTGACACTAACATTAACCCATCATCTACATAGAAATTATATCTGACAAATTTGGCTGTCTCATGACCACAATCTTTTTCATACTGATCTGATGCATCTTTAATGCAAAATTTGCAACACTAGGAGATGAAGTAACTCCAAAAAGACGAACTGTCATTCTAAATTCTATAATTTCATCTTCTTAATTACAATTTTTCCACCACAAGAACCCAAGTAAATCTCTGTTCTGACATTCAACTTTAACTTGATGGTACATTTGCTTGATGTCACAAATAAATGCTACTGGTTCTTGGCGAAATCTACACAATACTCCTGTAAGATTATTTGTTAAGTCTGGACCTTTCAAAAGATTATCATTCAGTGATACATTGTGATAGCGAGCACTGCAGCCAAAAACTACTCTTGTTTTTCCTGGCTTTTTGGGATGGTAAACACCATGATGTGGAATATACCCAACTTTGCCATCATCCTTACTTAATTCTTCCTTTGGGATTGGTTCTGCATAACCTTTCTTTATGAGATCGTTCATAAATTTGACATAATCTTGATAGTAATCTTTCTTTTGCCTGAATTTTCTTTTAAGATTAATTAGCCTGTGCAAAATTGCACCTCTATATTTTTGGGAACTTGAAATCTACATTCTTTAAAGGCAAAGACATTTCATAATGACCTCTTTCATTCTTATTATAAACATTTTATCATCTTGAGAAATAGGACAATCATCATATACTTAATCAAAATCAAGTTCAATTTTTTTTTTTTTTTTACTTGCTCAGGATTAATAATCTCTTTGACCTTTGTAGGCAGTGTGAGAAGACAACATTTTTTCTCATGGTTAATTATTACTTCTTGAATCATTGTTCTGTGTACTGTGACTACATCTATCTCCTTTGAATCAACACCTCTGACTTTACCAACATTGATCCGACCAAGATCAGTTCGTTTTGCATAGGGATCATTGTCATTGCCAGTGATGATTTCCTTTGGCTTAATTGCCTTAATACATTTGAGACCATTTACGAGTCCTACTTCTACATCATCATTGTAAGGCATCAGTTTCTCAACTATTCTTTTCAAATGTGACCACTCTCTGGCAGTTTCAGGTCTTGGTATTTGCTCTCGCCTGCAAGGAATTATTTCTCTAGAATAAGAATGAGGCAATGGTATATCTCTATTTTCATATACCTCCTTAACAATTACACCACAAGTTTCAGATCATGTAACAGTTTGTTAACCATTCATAGTAGCTAATCTTAGATGAACCTTTGTTCCACCAACGCCTAACTTACCTAGAGCACTGTTTTTAATAAAATATGCATCAGACTGATCATCAAGTAATGCATACACCAAGACTTTTTTCTGCTCCACAC
>NC_051390.1:42069503-42072374 GCF_015228065.2 Penaeus monodon | reverse complement strand
TCTTTAAAATTTTAATTTTTTTATTTTTTAATATATATTTTATATTTATTTTTATATAATTTTATACTTTAATTTATATAAGAAATTTTAAAAATTTATATATAATTTATTTCTTATATATTCTTTAATTTTATTTAGTATATTATAATATATAATATAAAAATTAAAATTCTATATATATTTATTTTATATTTTTATTATATAATTTTATTATATATATAAATTATTATTTCTATAAAATTTATTTCCCAATTTTCATTCTAACATTTTAAAAATTTTTATATATAATTAATTTTATATATATTTATTATATATATATATATAATATATATTTTCTACATACATATATATTACACCCCTTTATACTTTAAATATACAATTATATCATATATAATATTTTAATAATATATTTATTATATATATATAATTTATATTTATATTTTTTTTATTTTTAATATATTTTTTATATATTTTTTTAAAATTTACATTATACCATCCAAAATTTTTGTTAATTATTAATTTATATTATAAATATATATACATATATAACTAATATATCATATAAACATATATATATACTATATATATACATATATTACTTATAATATATAATTATTATAATTTATATTATAATATATAAACAATTATATTTTATATTATTATTTTATATATATTTTTTTATTACATTACAACTCATTTTAAAAATAAAAAATCATATATTATACATTATTATTATATATATTTATATATATATATATATATATTTTATATCAAAAACCATATTATACAAATTAAATATTAAAACAAATAAATAAATAATTATATATATTATAATATATTATATTTAATTTTATATATATATATATATACATATATATATAATGTTATATATATGTAAAAGTCCATGGGGGCTGAGTGGTTATGCTTTGGGGCCCAAAGACTGTCACGACGGCAATCTCATTTGGGGTTCGAGTCCCGCGGTGCGTTGTTCCCTTTGGGGGAGGAACTTCACCTCAATTTCCAACCTACCCTGGGGGGGCAAGCCAGCCCAAGACCCGGGTAAAAAGGATGGGGATTGATAAAAAAAACCAGGGGGAAGGCAAAGGAAAACCCCCGCTCTAAATTGCCAGAAAATCATGGAAATCCATGTCACCAAAGTCCTTGAGTCGCGGTGCCGAGGGGTTAGAGCATCGGCTTAAGACTGCCCCGACGGCAATCTGATTCAGGTTTTAGTCCTGGCCGGCGCGTTTTTCCCTTGGGCAAAGGGAAATTCACATTGATTGCCTACCTACCACCGCTCTAAATTGCCAAGAAAAACGTAAACCTGATCGCCACGTCCTTTGGGGTAGGGCACTTTGGGGGGGGAGAGAGAGAGAGAGAGAAGGAGAAGAGAGAGAGAGGGGGAGAGTGAGAGAGAGGGAGAGGGAGAGAGAGAAGGAAAAAAGTAAAATATATTTTATATATATAAAATATATAAAATATATACCATAAAAATTGAAAAAAAAAAATAAAATATATATAAATAAATATAGATCAAATAAAAATATATTAAATAAAAATATAGTAATATTTATATAAATTAAATTATTTATATATTATATATATATATATATTAAATATATATATAAAATTTAATATATATGTAAATATATTATACATATATATATCTATATCTATATTATATAAAATATATATATGATATAATATATATTAAAATTTTATAATTTAATTATTATTTTAAAAATTATAGATTTATATATATATATATAATAATAAAATTATTAATAATATATATTTTATCTATAACTTTTTAATTTTATATTTTTCCCATTTCTATATATTTATTATGTTATATATAATTTATATTATATATAATCTATACTATTATAATTTATATAATAGTATATATACATATATAAAATATATTTATATATATATATATTTTTATATCATATACTATCTATATATATTATATATTTATATAATTATTATTATATATACTATTATATATATATATATATGATATATGTGTATATATATCTATATATATATAATATATATATATATGTAATATATATCATATATATATATATTAAATTCTATATTTCATATATATCTATATATATATATATATATAGATATATATAATACATATATTCATACATACATTTATAATATATATACATATATATATCTATATATCTATCTATCTATATATATTTATATATATATTTACACATTTTTATTTAATTACACATTTTATTATCTTATATGATAAAACTTTTCTTTACATATAGATATTGATCTACCCTACTTCCTTCATATGTATGAGTTACCTGTGTGTGTGTTTGTGTTTGTGTTTGTGTGTGTGTGTGTGTTGTGTGTGTGTGTGGTGTGTGTGTGTGTGTGTGTGTGTGTGTGTGTGTGTGTGTGTGTGTGTGTGTGTGTGTGTGTGTGTGTGTGTGTGTGTGTGTGTGTGTGTGTGTTGTGTGTGTGTTTTGGATTTAACTGATGTAGAAGTTTCTTTACTTCTTGGTTGTTTGGTGTTGTAATGTTTTTGTTTACTTCTTGAGTTTTTATGTGGGTCTAACATGTTCTGTCATATGCTGGGTGATTCCCATTACAGAAAAAATAACACTGGTTTGCATGATTTTTGTTGCTTTAATATATGCCATTTTTTACTAATTTGAGAGCACTCATTTCAAATCTGGTGTCCTTTTTAGTCTATCACTTAGTTTTTTCGCAAAAGCTACCCACTAATCCTTAATTATAGACAATCATGAATGACCTTCATAGTACTTTTTTTTTTTTAGATATTATATAAATGCTTTACTTTGTATTTTCTTTATAACTATATAGCTTTCTTCTTAT